>NC_143044.1:23355000-23513333 GCF_057628025.1 Oncorhynchus mykiss | reverse complement strand
TCCTCCTTTTCCTGTAGTCCACAATCATCTCCTTTGTCTTGATCACGTTGTTGTCCTGGCACCACACGGCCAGGTCTCTGACCTCCTCCCTATAGGCTGTCTCGTCATTGTCGGTGATCAGGCCTACCACTGTTGTGTCATCAGCAAACTTAATGATGGTGTTGGAGTCGTGCTTGGCCGTGCAGTCATGGGTGAACAGGGAGTACAGGAGGGGACTGAGCATGCAACCCTGAGGGGCCCCTGTGTTGAGGATCAGCATGGTGGATGTGTTGTTACCTACCCTTACCACCTGGGGGCGGACCGTCAGGAAGTCCAGGATCCAGTTGCAGAGGGAGGTGTTTAGGCCCAGGGTGCTTAGCTTATTGATGAGCTTTGAGGGCACTATGGTGTTGAACGCTGAACTGTAGTCAATGAATAGCAATCTCACATAGGTGTTCCTTTTGTCCAGGTGTGGAGTGCAATAGAGATTGAATCATCTGTGGATCTGTTTGGGCGGTATGCAAATTGGAGTGGGTCTAGTGTTTCTGGGATAATGGTGTTGATGTGAGCCATGACCAGCCTTTCAATGCATTTCATGGCTACAGACGTGAGTGCTACGAGTCGGTAGTCATTTAGGCAGGTTACCTTAGTGTTCTTGGGCACAGGGACTATGGTGGTCTGCTTGAAACATGTTGGTATTACAGACTCAGACAGGGAGAGGGTGAAAATGTCAGTGAAGACACTTACCAGTTGGTCAGTGCATGCTCGGAATACACATCCCGATAATCCATCTGGCCCTGAGGCCTTGTGAATGTTGACCTGTTTAAAGGTCTTACTCACATCTACGGAGAGCGTGATCACACGGTCGTGCAGAACAGCTAATGCTCTTATGTATGTTTCAATGTTACTTATCTCGAAGCGAGCATAGAAGTAATTTAGCTCGTCTGGTAGGCTCGTTGTCACTGGGCAGCTCGCGGCTGTGCTTCCCTTTGTAGTCTGTAAGAGTTTGCAAGCCCTGCCACATCTGACGAGCGTCGGAGCCGGTGTAGTACGAGTCGATCTTAGTCCTGTATTGACACTTTGCCTGTTTGATGCTTTGTCGAAGGGTATAGCAGGATTTCTTACAAGCTTCTGGGTTAGAGTCCGCCTCTTTGAAAGTGGCAGCTCTACCTTTTGGCTCAGTGCGAATGTAATCCATGGCTTCTGGTTGGGGTATGTACGTACAGTCACTGTGGGGACTCCTCAATGACATTGGAAGAATCGCAGAAAATATTCCAGTCTGTGCTAGCAAAACAGTCCTGTAGTTAAGCATCTGCTTCATCTGACCACTTTTTTATAGACCGAGTCACTGGTGCTTCCTTCTTTAATTTTTGCTTGTAAACAGGAATCAGAAGGATAGAATCATGGTCAGATTTGCCAAATGGAGGGCGATCTTTGTACGCGTCTCTGTGTGTGGAGAGGTCTAGTGTGGTCTAGGCTGGTCTAGAGGTCTAGGGTGGTCTGGAGTTTTTTCCCTCTGGATGCACATTTAACATGCTAATAGAAATTTGGTAAAACAGATTTAAGTTTCCCTGCATTAAAGTCCCCGGCCCCTAGGAGCGCCGCATCTGGATGAACGTTTTCCTGTTTGCTTATGGCGGAATAAGTACGGTCTTAGTGCCAGCATCGGTCTGTTGTGGTATGTCGATAGCTATGAAAAATACAGATGAAAACTCTCTAGGTAGATAGTGTGGTCTACAGCTTATCATAAGATACTCTTCCTCAGGTGAGCAAAACCTTAAGACTTCCTTAGAGTTTGTGCACCAGCTGTTGTTTACAAATATACATAGTCCGCCGCCCCTTGTCTTACCAGATGCCACTGTTCTATCCTGCCGATACAGCGTATAACCTGCCAGCTGTATGTTGATAATGTCGTCGTTCAACCACAACTCTGTGAAGCATGAGATATTACAGATTTTAATGTCCCATTGGTAGTTTAATCTTCCTCGTAGAGCGTCGATTTTATTTTCCAATGATTGCAAGTTAGCTAGTAGAACAGAAGGCAGTCTGGGTTTATTCGATCTCCTACGAATTCTCAGAAGGCAGCCCGACCTCCGTCCTCTTTTTCTCCGTTGTCATGTATTGTCATGTTGTGTCTTTCTGTCCTTTCCTTTCACCCTGTCTCCCTCTGCTGGTCGTCTTAGGTTACCTTTTCTCCCCCGCTTTCCCCCAGCTGTTCCTTGTCTCCTCTTGACTACCTCGTCACCCCTTCTCCCACCTGTTCCCCTTTTCCCTCTGATTAGTCCCCTATATCTCTCTCTGTTTTTGTTCCTGTCCTTGTCGGATTCTTGTTTGTTGTGTTTCATGCCTGAACCAGACTGTCGTCATGTTTGCTGTAACCTTGTCTTGTCCTGTCGGAATCTGCCGGTCCGTCTGAGCCTACCTATGTTTGGTAATTAAAGAAGCTCTGTTTAAGTTAATTCGCTTTTGGGTCCTCATTCACGCACCGTAACATCCGTCTTCTCGTCGTGCAAATAACGTGGATTTGGGCCTGTTTCCAGGAAGCAGTATGTCCTTCACATCGGGCTCGTTGGACTCGTTAAAGGAAAGAAAGCTTCTGCCAGTTTGTGGTGACTAATTGCTGTTCTGATGTCCAGAAGTTATTTTTTGTCATAAGAGACGGTAGCAGCAACATTATGTATAGAATAATTACTTCTTTTTTTTAAACAACGCAAAAAAAACGAACAAAAACAACAGTTGGTTAGGAGCACATAAAATGTCAGCCATCTTCTCCAGCGCCTTGATACATTACATGGTTAGCAGATGTTATTGCGAGTGTAGTGAAATGCTTGTGCTTCTAGTTCCGACAGTGCAGTAATATCTAACAAGTAATCTAACAATTCCACAACAACTACCTAATACACACAAATCTAAGTAAATGGATGGAATGATAATATATACATTTAAATATATGGATGAGCGATGACCGAGCGGAATAGGAAAGATGTAATAGATGGTATAAAAATACAGTATATACATATGGAATGAGTAATGCAAGATATGTAAACATTATTAATGTGGCATTATTAAAGTGACTAGTGATCTATTTATTAATTTATTTATTTCAAGTCTGTATGTAGGCAGCAGCCTCTCTGTGTTAGTGATGGCTGTTTAACAGTCTGATGGCCTTGAGATAGAAGCTATTTTTCAGTCTCTCTGTCCCAGCTTTGATGCACCTGTACTGACCTCACCTTCTGGATGATAGCGGGGTGAACAGGCAGTGGCTCGGGTGGTTGTTGTCCTTGATGATCTTTTTGGCTTTCCTGTGACAACGGGTGCAGTAGGTGTCCTGGAGGGCAGATAGTTTTCCCCCGGTGAAGCGTTGTGCAGACCGCACAACCCTCTGGAGAGCCCTGCGGTTGTGGGTGGTGCAGTTGCCGTACCAGGCGGAGATACAGCCCGACAGGATGCTCTCAATTGTGCATCTGTAAAAAAGGGTGAGGGTTCTAGGTGACAAACTAAACTTCTTCAGCCTCCTGAGGTTGAAGAGGTGCTGTTGTGACTTCTTCACCACACTGTCTATGTGGGTGGACCATTTCAGTTTGTCCGTGATGTGTACGGCAAGGAACTGAAAACTTGCCCCCTTCTCCACTGCTGTCCCGTCGATGTGGATAGGGGGGTGCTCCCTCTGCTGTTTCCTGAAGTCCACGATCATCTCCTTTGTTTTGTTGATGTTGAGTGAGAGGTTGTTTTCCTGACACCACACTCCGAGTGCCCTCACTTCCTCCTTATAGGCTGTCTCGTCGTTGTTGGTAATCAAGCCCACTACTGTTGTGTCGTCTGCAAACTTGATGATCGAGTTGGAGGCGTGCATGGCCACGCAGTCATGGGTGAACAAGGAGTGCAGGAGGGGGCTGAGCACCCACCCTTGTGGGACCCCAGTGTTGAGGATCAGCGAAGTGGAGATGGGCCGCCCCAAGTGTAGATGTTGTTTCCTACCTTCACCCCCTGGGGGCGGCCTGTCAGGAAGTCCAGGACCCAATCGCACAGGGTGGGGTTGAGACCCAGGGCCTCAAGCTTAATGATGAGCTTGGAGGGTATTATGGAGTTGAATGCTGAGCTGTAGTCAATGAACAGCATTCTTACATAGGTATTCCTCTTGTCCAGATGGATAGGGCAGTGTGCAGTGTGATGGCAATTACATTGTTTGTGGACCTATTGGGGTGGTTTGCAAATTTAAGTGGGTCTAGGGTGGCAGGTAAGGTGGAGGTGATATGACCCTTGACTTGTCTCTCAAACACTTCATGGTGAAAGAAGTGAGTGCTATGGGGTGATAGTTTCAGTTACCTTTGCATTCTTGGGTACAGGAAGCATGGTGGCCATCTTAAACCATGTTGGGACAGCAGACTGGGATAGGGGGAGATTGAATATGTCTGCAATATGTCCGTAAACACACCAGCCAGCTGGTCTGTGCATGCTCTGAG
Source organism: Oncorhynchus mykiss (assembly GCF_057628025.1). NCBI lineage: Eukaryota > Metazoa > Chordata > Actinopteri > Salmoniformes > Salmonidae > Oncorhynchus > Oncorhynchus mykiss. The sequence continues at coordinate 23,508,891 of NC_143044.1, read as the reverse complement.
GATGTGGCTAGGGATGCCGGCAGCTTTGCGAGGGTTAACACGTTTAAATATCTTACTCACGTCGGCCACGGAGAAGGAGGGAGCTGGAAGCAAGACATCGGTGACCGTGACATGGCTGATTTTCTTTTTGTAGTCTGTGATTGCCTGTAGACCCTGCCACATACTTCTAGTGTCTGAGCCGTTGAATTGTGACTCCACTATGTCCCTATACCGATTTGGGGTTTAAGAAGTCAATGAGAGAAGTGATATAACACTAACTTCATGAAAATGACAAACTCACATGTTTGAACTTTCTTCAAAAACAACTTTATATGGAAGGAGTGCCTTTGATTTGACGGCCTGCATATGCTCAGATCAACGCGAGGCAACTATTAGACCTGATGAAGTGTTCATGAAATCATGAAGTGGAACGACATTTATTGGATATTTCAAACTTTTTTAACATATCAAAAACTGAAAAATTGGGCGTGCAAAATTATTCAGGCCCCTTAAGTTAATACTTTGTAGCGCCACCTTTTGCTGCGATTACAGCTGTAAGTCGCTTGGGGTATGTCTCTATCAGTTTTGCACATCGAGAGACTGACATTTTTTCCCATTCCTCCTTGCAAAACAGCTCGAGCTCAGTGAGGTTGGATGGAGAGCATTTGTGAACAGCAGTTTTCAGTTCTTTCCACAGATTCTCGATTGGATTCAGGTCTGGACTTTGACTTGGCCATTCTAACAACTGGATATGTTTATTTTTGAACCATTCCATTGTAGATTTTGCTTTATGTTTTGGATCATTGTCTTGTTGGAAGACAAATCTCCGTCCCAGTCTCAGGTCTTTTGCAGACTCCATCAGGTTTTCTTCCAGAATGGTCCTGTATTTGGCTCCATCCATCTTCCCATCAATTTTAACCATCTTCCCTGTCCCTGCTGAAGAAAAGCAGGCCCAAACCATGATGCTTCCACCACCATGTTTGACAGTGGGGATGGTGTGTTCAGGGTGATGAGCTGTGTTGCTTTTATGCCAAACATAACGTTTTGCATTGTTGCCAAAAAGTTCAATTTTGGTTTCATCTGACCAGAGCACCTTCTTCCACATGTTTGGTGTGTCTCCCAGGTGGCTTGTGGCAAACTTTAAACAACACTTTTTATGGATATCTTTAAGAAATGGCTTTCTTCTTGCCACTCTTCCATAAAGGCCAGATTTGTTTTCTGATCTATTAGGACATGCGTTCCAGCGGTGCATGTGCTAGCACCAAACGAGCGAGCCTCCCTCTTTAGCGCGAATGAAATTAGTTCAGAACAACTGAATGTATGCGTTGTATAACGTTTCTATGCGAAAACTACGTCTATGTCTGAACTCTGAATAAAATATGCTTCCCCAAAATAATATGTTCGCTGTGGTAGAACGTTCATTTGAGTTGATTATTTTCTGCATTCATCAAAGTGCCATCAGGTAGCCTGATTTTAGATGTGTCCATGGAAACAGAATTATTCGGGAAATCATGTAAACATTTTAATCAAACTATTATATTAATCGGACTACCCACCAAGGGCGTAACTTTGGTTTTAGAAGTGGGGGGGACATTATTATTTATTTTTTATCCCGTCGGATAAACACTCCAAACAGCCTACCCTACCAGGACAAAAATGCAATTTTAGAATGTGGGGAATGTCCCTCCTTTCCCCAGTGAAAGTTATGCCCCTGCTAGCCACAATAATAGCATTATTGTATGCATATAACCATAGGCTTTTGCAAACCAGCTGAATATAAGTCAGGTCTCCAACCCATTATACTGTACATTTTCTTCAATATGGGAGATATCATGATATGTTCTATCTTGATAACATATGAATCCACTAAAACTCTGTGTTCTTCTTCTGCCATAAATCAGACTTTAGTTTGTTAAATGTAGATCACTTGCTACATGGAAACGGTAAAGCAACATTGCCCTGAACCAGAGAAGAAGATGCACTTTGCCTCAACAATAATTTTTACAGTCCATGGCAGAAATCATCAACTACACTGAACAAAAATATAAACCCAACATGTAAAGTCTTGGTGCCGTGTTTCATGAGCTGAAATAAAAGATCCCAGAAATGTGCAGTTTTGTCACACAACACAATGCCACAGATGTCTCACTTGACATATTGACTCTATTATGTGTGGGAATACTTTAGAACAGATTTCCAAACTTAAAATCACTTGGAGCTGATTTGCTGATGTTTTTACAGTCTTTTGTGCCCCCCCCCCCCCCCCCCCTATTTTTATATATACTTTGGGGGGCCCAATAAAATCACCTGCGGGCCGCCAGTTGGCGAACCATGGTCTGTATGGCCTCAACCTACATCAAATAACTTCTTATTTTTTTTATATAATATTTTTCTTTCTAAACACGTGTGGTGGCTGTCATATCCGGTCTGCTTGTGTTGTTGTTTTTCCTGCCTGGCGGAGGGAGTGGGGATGTACTGACGGCTGGGAGGAAGAGAGGAGCGACAAGAAAGCCTTGGGAAGAGATAAGATAGAAAGGGAAAAGGTCCTGGGTTCCACCGTCCGTCAGGTTAGGCATCAACCATCTACAGATTGCAACACCGTCTGACCAGTCACTAAACCAGGGGTGAAATGTCGTCGTCTACCAGTCGTCAGCTTAGCGAAAGCAGGGCCATTCCAACCAGGACGGTGTTGATCAACGATAGAACGCAGCTACCTCATGATTATTGCACCACCCCTGGAGGCACTTTATTTTCAACTACTCCGGGAGGTAAAATCAACCCGAACCGATAAATTGTACCTTATACTGATATGATGTGTGTTTCAGCAACTGTCGCCATTTCGCTATGCACTATCGTGCATTGTGGCCTACAGTAGCTAGCATGTCAAGGCATCCCCAAGCGTTCAAAAACAAAGGTTTGCCCGTCACCTTTGGCAATGTGATTGGTTGGTGTTAAACGCAATGATTCTGAGTCATGGTGGCTACATTTGTAACAGTGCAATATGTTATTTATTACAGTGCCTTCAGAAAGTATTCAATCACCTTGCCTTTTTCAAATACAATTGTTACAAGGTGAGATTAAAATGGATTTCAATGTCATTTTTCATCAACGATCCACACAAAATACTCAGTTAAAGTGGAATTCAATTTCGAATATAAAAAAATAACTATATATACATATTATAATGAAAAATAAAACACTAATATATATTAATTACATAAGATTTCAACCCCCTGAGTCAAAACATGTTAGAATCACCTTAGGCACCGATTTATAGCTGTGAGTCTTTCGGGGTAAGTCTCTAAGAGCTTTACACAACCGGATTGTAAAATATTTGCAAATTCTTCAAGCTCTGTCAAGTTGGTTTGATGATCATCGCTAGACAGCCATTTGTATGTCTTGCCATGGATTTTTAAGCCGATTTAAGTCCAAAACCTTAACTAGGCCACTCAGGAACATACAATGTCATCTTGGTAAGAAACTCCAGTGTATATTTGGCCTTGTGTTTTAAGTTATTATCCTGCTGAAAGGTGAATTTGTCTCCCAGTGTTTGTTGGAAAGCACACTGAAACAGGTTTTCCTCTAGGATTTTGCCTGTGCTTAGCTCTATTCCATTTATTTTTATCATTAAAAAAACTCCCTAGTCCTTGTCGATGACATTCACACCCATAACATGATGCAGCCACCACCATGCTTGAAAATATGAAGTGGTACTCAGTGACGTATTGGATTTGCCCCAAACATAACGCTTTTTATTCAAGTTAATTTCTTTGCCACCTTTTTTTGCAGTTTTACTTTAGTGCCTTATTACAAACAGGAAGCGTGTTTTGGAATTTTTAAAATTCTGTACAAGCTTCCTTCTTTTCACTCTGTCATTTAGGTTATTATTGTAGAGTAACTACAATGTTGTTGATCCATCCTCAGTTTTCTCCTATCACAACCATTAAACTCTTACTGTTTAAAAGTCACCACTGGTGAAATCCCTGAGCTTGTTCTTTCCTCTCCGGCAACTGAGTTAGGAAGGACGCCTGTATCTTTGTCATGACTGCCTGTATTGATACACTATCCAAAGTGGAATTAATAACTTCGTCATGCTCAAAGTGATAGTCTATGTTTGCAACAACAGTAAAAATATTCACCTATCTACCAATAGGTGCCTTTTGCAAGGCATTGGAAAAAAAACCTGGTCTTTGTGGTTGAAATGCTTGACTCAGGACCTTTTTACATTTTTAGTCATTTAGCAGATGCTGTTATCCAGAGCGACTTACAGTGCATTCATCTTAAGACAGCTAAGTGGGAGAATCTCAGTGATAGTAAGTAAAATGTTCCTCAATAAAGTAGCTATCAGCAAAGTCAGCGCTAGTAAGGGGGAAAAGAGTCAAGTGCAATCGATAGTTCACAAAAGCTTCTTTTTTTTTTTTACCTTACAGAAAATGTCATGTGTGGGGTACAGAAATTAGGTAGTCATTCAAAAATCATGCTAAACACTATTATTTCACACAGAGTGAGTCCATGCAACTTAATATGGGACTTGTTAAGGACGTGTTTACTCCTGAACTTATTTAGGCTTGCCATAACAAAGAGTACTTATTGACTCACAACATTTCATTGTTTATTAATTAGTAAAAAATTCTTACAACATATTTCCACTTTGACATTATGGGGTCTTGTATGTAGGCCAGTGACACAAAATCTCATTTGAATCCATTTTAAATTCAGACTGTAACACGCGGAAGGCCAGCGAGGACAAATTCATTTAAAAAATTGTTCCCTCGTTATGTCGATCACAATGCATTTATCTTATGATCACTACATAACAAAAGTTGTTTTGTCGAGATCACAAGATAATCAAAAGTACCACGCATCATCCATTAATTTGTTCAGATGCAAAATAACAACTTCATCAAGGAGCCCTATGGCTTTGTTGAGTGCAATGTGGGGCATTTGAGCCCTGAATGATACCTGACAGGCAGCACTGCCCCCAAGACCATGGTCAATCGCATGCAAGGAACTACAGAGCTAACCTGGCTAGTATTGTGAGCTAGCTAGATAGTCTTGATACAGTGGGGCAAAAAAGTATTTAGTCAGCCAATAAATTCATTAAAAATCCTACAATGTGATTTTCTGGATTTTTTTCTCATTTTGTCTGTCATAGTTGAAGTGTACCTATGATGAAAATTACAGGTCTCTCATCTTTTTAAGTGGGAGAACTTGTACAATTGGTGGCTGACTAAATACTTTTTTGCCCCACTGTAGCTAGCTTGTTATCTATGCTAGTTGTTAGCTTGCATAACTGTTATGTGTATAATTATAAGGGATGCTTCATGTTTGTGGGTAATATTTACACTGGGTGAGCTCCATTCCTGACAGGCTTATCCGATTAAATTTCAGCCAGGAAGCTGCCTTATAGGCTGTTTTTATAGGCAAGGCTTATTGTAGATTAGCTGTGAAAGTGCTTTATAGCCATATGCATATCTGATCCAGGGGGTGAGCTCTATTCCTGGCATGCTGATCAGATACAATAGCTGATGTCAGGATACTGTCTTGTAGGCTGTTTCATGTGTAAGGCTCCTTGCAGACAGCCTACTAGGTAGCATCCTGACTTATCAGCCTCTGAGGCTTCTAATGAATCTTATCAGCCTGTCAGGAATAGAGAGCACCCAGTCTTGATCATTTAGATAATGCATCCTGACTGCTAATCTGCCTGCAAGGAGCTTTACATATAAAACAGCCTACAAGGTAGAATCCTGACTTATCAGCCTCTGAGGCTGCTATTGAATCTTATCATCCTGTCAGAAATGGAGCTCACCCACTCTGTACATTTTAAATATTATCTATGAAACATGAAGTGTCCCGTACAATTCTAAACATATCTGTTATGAAAGCTAACAACCAGCTAATAACACGCTAGCAACCAGGCTAACTAGCTAGCTTGCTCACAAGACTAGCCAAGTTAGCTGCATTGTTGCTTCCATGCGGTTGGCTGTGGTCTTGGGGGTGGCATACAGCCTGGGAGACAGGGCTGCCTGTTAGGCATCGTTTAGGGCTTAATTGCCCCATGAAGGCTTAAATGCCCCATGAGCTCTTGGCTCAAGATAAGGGACATTTAGCTTGTTAACATTCTAACTTATAAACTGATAATGAGCGCCAAACACAAATGAAAGCATGATGTTAGGATGAAATGTACCATCCCTTAGTGTAGCAATCAGTAAAAACATGCGCTGATCCATCATGGGCTCTGCCTCCTCAGCCATACTGTCAATCTATCATCAATGCGTCTATTCCTATTTATAGAGTTAATCTTGTGATCTTGACAAAAACAACTTTTGTAATGTCTTGATCATGAGATAAATAAGTTGGGATCTCAACATAACGGGGGTATTTAAAAAAAAAATAAAAAATCATATGATCTCTCTGGACTTCCGTAGTAACACAACAAAATTAAATGAAAATGAAAACGTGAAGGGGTGTGAATACTCTCTGAAGGCACTGTAGGTAGTTACAATGTATTCATATATTCATACATGTATGGCTGGTTTGAGGAAGTATCTGAATTTCATTTCCTAGACAGTGCTTTTGCATTTAAATAAATATTGCACTTTTATTGAAATAATGTTTATAGAAAGCTAAGGCCTCTGCTTTTTGTTTACAGCTTTTTCTTTGACGATACTGTAAACAATTATCCCAGCATCTGATGTAGGTGCCTAGACCATGTTGTACATGACACGCCATCTTTTGATTAAAATGGGTATTTACAGTAAATATGTAACGAACTAAACAGGTTTATGCTATTCCCATTTCGATTCACAGATTAGTGAATTGGTGCATCATTTTGTTCGTTTGCTGCCACCATTGTAATGATGACATTTGCAAAACAAGAAAACAGATGAATCGATGCAATATAATCAGCGTGTTATTATCGACATGATGGTTTACCAGTTCTTTAAAGCAGGTTTGTAATATATCTGTTGTTACTGCATTTCTATACATTCGATGGTTGTAACTAATATGTCAAAGATGTTATTAAATAATCATTCTCCTCTATCATAGGGACCAGGATCATCTACGACCGTAAGTTCCTATTGGACCGGCGTAACTCCCCCATCGCCCAGACCCCCCCGGCCCACCTGCCCATCATCCCCGGGGTGACCAGCCTCAACGTCCTGACCGAGAACAGAAGGAACGAGGCCAACAACCACATCAAACCCCACAACAGTCATGGCAAGACAGCCACCGGTCAGTGGGTGCCATATCCTCTGACTACTGTTGTCATGCCATACAACATGCTCTCTCTCTGTAGTCCATGTCAACCATGTTTTATCATGGAACCCCTGAGTCAAATTAGTAATAACAAAGGTATTACACCCCTTGCTTTAGAGTACAGATGACATTGTATTTGTGTTCTTGTGTTTTAAAGGTGAGGATGCTCAGTTTGAGATGGACATCTGACCTCACCTGAGGAACCACACCGGAACAACAGAAGAAGAAACAAACCTGGTTCCTGTGCTGTGTGCCAGTGGCTTGGCTTGTAGAAACCAATGTTGTGAGCTCTCACATCACTCACAGCAGCCATCTTCTTTCGCTCTCTGTCTCGCCGTCACTGGGTGTGATGTATGTAAACCACGCAGATAAACTATACCATGTAATACGTTAACTGTACGGCCAACTTGGCCCCATACTGTGGCTCTGTTTCAATGTCCATGCTAGCATACCACTTAGAATGAAGCAATGTATTTGACATGCATCCTAAGTGGTATGGTAGTGTGGATATTGGAATGTAGCCTGCATGTGTTGTTGCCAACTCATCTATCGTTGTCAAGCCATAGTTTGGCATGACAATGAAACAACACAAAGAGGAGTTGGCTACAATACAAACTGACTGGGCTACCAGGCTATGGCTAACCCTGAGACCTAGCGGAAGACTCTGCAGGTCTATTTGAATAGGTCTCAGGGTTACCAACTGCCGTATATGTATTGTATGTACTTCAGCCACACAACAAGGAAAAGGGTCTAACGGTAACCAGAGATATTCTTAACCATTAACAAAATGTAGACGCCCAAGTCAATGCAGTAATCTAAACTGACCACTCTGTATTTCTTGTATGTGTCCTTAATACCAGAGCACACTGTAAACAAAGCCGTCTTTACTGCTTTAAGACATTTTATAATGGGGCCTAAGAAACTGTACAACATCTACTACTTGTACTACTTTGTAGAGCAAAGTACTGGCCTTAGATTGATATTACGTATCCTTTTCAGAACCTTTTGTCATTGTTTGGGTAAAATGTTCATAAAAAAACAAAATACTGGATATGCTCTTACCTGCCTGTTTTGTAGTCCGTTAGTTACCAGCAATTAAACTCACAAGGGATGATGTGACTGATTAAATTCTGATTAGCTGAGAATTTCATCATCATTCCATGCCTTGAATATCTATCCATCACCAATACAAGCCTGACTTTATGTTGCGTTTTGGGTCTATCTGGTAAAGGATTTTATGAAGATTTACCATTTGGAAAACTTTGGCTTTCCGTTTGTGGTGATGGTTTGATAGATTTGCAAAATGAAAGGAGGAAATGAATTTATACATTATTTCAGGCTATTCTAAATGTTATACATAATCCGATAATGACTAAATACATTTGAATTAGCTACATGAATGGTTTGTATTTTGTCGCAAAAGAGATTTGAAACTACAAACCTAACTGCTGTTCTAATTTGAATTAACTTCATTTTTTCGAGAAATTTCAATGCCAGTGGACACTGTTACAGCAAGATCAATAAAGTTCCTTATGATGAGGATTATGCTGTTCTGCCTGTTTTGTCTGTACACATGGTTTCACAATGGTTGTGATCACATTGATAACAAAAGTACACGAATGTCCAACAAATTTGTCTTCTGCTTTATCCCATTCCCAACCCCTCCAAAAGACAGAGATAAACACAGAGAGGAATATCCATGCATCCAGTTGCTTTGAGCAGGTGTTGGAGATTAGAGTGGACACAGTATGTCCAATAAAAAGAAAAGAAAGACTCCACATACTGCAATCTATTTTCCCAGGTGTGTTCAATGTCACGCTTGGGGACACTGCATACATTGAAGAGTCTTCCTTTTCTTTTTTAATCACAGTCACAGAGATAATCTTCTCTTTAGATCCTTTTTCTGAGAAAAAAACAAGGTAGTCAGTGATCTTCTAGTCGGAGCTCTAGAGATAGTGTTTCCGACTATTCCAATTTGTATGATCCCAGTCGGAGCTCGTTTTCCCCCGGAGTTTTCATTTGTCTTGAATGCACTGCAGCATAGAAAAGCCTCAAGGCTTCAGTCATAACGGTAAAAAAAAAATTAAAAAAAGAGTTACAGGGGGCAGTTTAATCACGTCCGAATCATCCTCTGGAAAAACAGACATGCTTGGGTTTGTCGCGTTCGAAACGACTGGGAACTCGGAAATCTCCGACTTCAGTGTGTTGAAGACAACTGGGAACTTGAAAAAAATGTTGCTCCGACGAAGAAAAATAATTTTGAACGGTCATCCAACTCGGAATAGTCGGCAACTCTTGCCTCTTTCTAGAGCTCTGACTTTCCGGTTTGAAGATCACTGGCGTCATGATTTTACCTCATTTTTTTAGTTCCCAGTTGTCTTGAAAACACCAATAATTAAATAACGGACATTTTAATAGTAATACAAGTCCTCTGCAAATATGACACCATACGGGTAGTAGTTCCCCAGCCCTAGGGTCAGTTATTGAATAGCCCTGGTGTAGGATTTGTTTTGACCACTAGGTGGTGTGCAATGTTAAGTGTTTCAAGTACAGCAACAACTTTTGGTCATGTAGTGTATGTGGACACATGCTCGTCGAACATCTCAGTCCAAAATAATGGGCATTAATATGGAGTTGGTCCCTCCTTTGCTGCTATAACAGCCTCCACTCTTCTGGAAAAGGCTTTCCACTAGATGTTGGAACATTGCTGCGGGGACTTGCTTCCATTCAGCCACAAGAGCATTAATGAAGTCGGACACTGATGTTGGGCGATTAGGCCTGGCTTGCGTTCAGCTTTCCAATTCATCCCAAAGGTGTTTGATGGGGTTAAGTTAGGGCTCTGTGCATGCCAGTCAAGTTCTTCCGCACCGATCTCAACAAATCAATACTGTATATACCTCGCTTTGTGCACGGTGGCATTGTCATGCTGAAACAGGAAAGAGCCTTCTCCAAACTGTTGCCACAAAGTTGGAAGCACAGAATCGTCTAGAATGTCATGCTGTAGCATTAAGATTCACCATCACTGGAACTAAGGGGCGTAGCCCAAACCATGAAAAACAGCCCCAGATCATTATTCCTCCTCCACCAATTAGGCCTGGCTCGCAGTCTGGCTAGCGTTCTCCTGGCATCCGCCAAACCCAAATTTGTCTGTTGGACTGCCAAATGTTGAAGCGTGATTCATCACTCCAGAGAACGCGTTTTCACTGGTCCAGAGTCCAATGGCAGTAAGGCCTGAGGAGGTGTTGTATTTTTCAGTAATAAGGCCCAAGGGGGTGGTGGTATATGGCCAATATACCAAGGCTAAGGGCTGTTCTTAGACATTACGCAACACGTAGTGCCTGGATACAGCCCTTAGCCGCTATTATACGCTGGTTACCAACGTAGTTAGAGCAGTAAAAATACATGTTTTGTCAATCAGCATTCAGTGCTCGAACCACACAGTTTATAATAGGCATTATAAACTGGGTGGTTAGAGCCTTGAATGCTGATTGTCTGACAGCCATGGTATATCAGACCATATACCACAGGTATGACACCCAAAAATGTTTTACTCTTCTAATTACATTGGTAGCCAGTTTATAATATCATTAAGGCCTCTCGGGTGTTAGTTGCATACGGCCAATATACCACGTCTAAGGGCTGTTCTTAGGCACGACCACACCCCCCCATGCCTTGTTGCTTAATTCTAAACTGGGTGGTTCAAGCCCTGAACGCTAACTGGCTGACATTCGTGGTACATCAGATTGTATACCACAGGTTTGACAAAACATGTATTTTTACTGCTCTATTTATGCTGGTAACCAGTTTATATTAGCAATAAGGTACCTTGGAGGTTTGTGGTATATGGCCAATATACCACGACTAAGGGCTGTATCGTGTCTAAGAACAGCCCTTAGCCATTATATATTGTCCATATACCACACCCCCTTGGGTCTTATTGCTTAAATAAATCACCCCTGATGATGCGTTCATAACCAAGTGGGAAGGTGGTATTTACCACATACTGTACTACTGGAAAAAATCAACTTGAACACCCTTCCAACTTGTAATTGCTAGTGGGAAACTCATAGATTCTTGATCTCTGACTTCTCCCGCATGCTGTCCTCTGACGTCACCTCCTAAGGAGGTTATATGTAACAGCAAAACATTATTTATAAAAAGCTATCTATAAATATGGTCACGGTATCAGTATAATCATGTCTGAACCATTATCTTCCTTCATTTTCAGCTGTTATTTTACCCAAAAGCTTCTCGTTGTTTTTGAGTTGTGTTAAAATATGTTATTCATTGTTATTTTAAATGGTTAGTAACCATTTTATAAAAGCAATAAGGCATTTGTGTTATAGAGTCTGTGTTATATTTTGAATTTAGTCACAGGCAGGGGCGCAACTTTGGTTTTAGAAGTGGGGGGGACATCATTTTTTAAATATATTTTTATCCAGCAGGATAAACACTCCAAACAGTTTACCCGACTGCTCGGAGAAGTCTGCATGGTCCTAAAGCAAACCGTTGCCTCGTTTTGTATCACATTCCAATGATAAAACTGTGGGGGACAAAAATGCAATTTCAGAATGTGGGGGGGACATGTCTCCCCCTTTCCCAGTGAAAGTTGTGCCCCTGGTCACAGGTAAATAGTTTGACTGGCCCTCTGCCTCGTGTTGGGTTGAACAACACCATTTACCTGTGACTATATCATGATATAGCATGGCCTCTTGAGCCTTATTGCTTGATTAGCCTAATGTAGCTCAGATCTGTCTTATTCTTATCCAAAAGGACGGAGGCCATTTTGATTGAATGTTTGAAGACAGGAAGTTATGAAAGGAAGTCTTGTTTTAGAAGAGAGCCTCAAAATTGTGGTGTTGAATTTCCTAATTACTGTAGGCTAGTTCAGGTCAGCCTGACCTGAGAAGGTCATTTTAATTGATGTTTGATGACAGGAAGTTACAAATGTTTTAATTGTATCTTTCCACTGAGGTGTTCTTCTTGTTTTACATCCTCTGACAATAACAACATGATGATCAACGCGTGGGTATGGGTGTGTCTACGTAAAACCTGAAGGTCATTGAGTAATTCAGAAACTGACCTTTTCTGATTCATCATTAGACCCGACATGGGGAGGGCCTCCCGGGTGGCGCAGTGGTTAAGGGCGCTGTACTGCAGCGCCAGCTGTGCCATCAGAGTCCCTGGGTTCGTGCCCAGGCTCTGTCGTAACTGGCCGCGACCGGGAGGTCCGTGGGGCGACGTACAATTGGCCTAGCGTCGTCCGGGTTAGGGAGGGCTTGGTCGGTAGGGATGTCCTTGTCTCATCGCGCACCAGCGACTCCTGTGGCGGGCCGGGAGCAGTGCGCGCTAACCAAGGTTGCCGACACATTGGTGCGGCTGGCTTCCGGGTTGGATGCGCGCTGTGTTAAGAAGCAGTGTGGCTGGTTGGGTTGTGTATCGGAGGACGCATGACATTCAGCCTTCGTCTCTCCTGAGCCCGTACGGGAGTTGTAGCGATGAGACAAGTGCGTACGGCCCAGTACATCACTGTAGGACCTGGCGGTGTCCTGCCTACTACCACGAAATTGGGGAGAAAAAGGGGTAAAACTTTTAAATGTCTTTTAAATGTTTTCTTTTTTTAAATTGCCTCACATCTGCTTGTCCCTTCATCTTCCCCATTTTCCCCTGGCTACCTGTGTTCTCTGTTTGTCTGTTCAACAAGCGTTTTTTTTGTCTCAGCTCCTGCTTTTTCTAGTCTCTCTTTTTCTCGCCCTCCTGGTTTTGACCCTTGCCTGTCCTGACTCTGAGACCGCCTGCCTGCACCCTGTACCTTTGCCCCTACTCTGGATTACCGACCTCTGCCTGACCTGACCCTGAGCCTGCCCGCCGTCCTGTACCTTTGCCTCACTACCCTGGATTATCGACCCCTGCCTGACTTGACCTGTCGTTTACCTGCTCCTGTTGCTGTAATACACATTGTTAGCACAGTCTGCATTTGGGTCTTATCTGAAACGGGATAACTACAGTATGGAGACAGGATTAGTATACAACAAAGTACATCAGTACTCTGAAGCCTAGATGTCAGCATCTGTGTCAGGCACTGGCTTTGCTAGTGCCAGTCTTTAAGTAGTTTTTCCACAGGCCTATGTACTGCCGGCAACCAGAAAACTGATGGTTTCAGATACCAGGTAGCCTATACCATCTCCTGCAGTTGTGCCCTTAAAAAAGGTGCTTACCAGTGGAAGACCCCTAAACTAGCTCCAGGGGAACATCCAAATGCTTACTTACAGGCCCCTAACCAACAATGCAGTTTAAAAAAATATGAATAAGAATAAAAAATAAATTAACAAATCATTAAAGAGCAGCAGCAAAATAAGAAGAGCGAGACTATAAACAGGGGGTACCGGTACAGAGTCAATGTGCGGGGATACCGGTTAGTCGAGGTAATTGAGTTAATATGTACATGTAGGTAGAGGTATTAAAGTGACGATGCATAGATGTTTTATGTAACCTTTATTTAACCAGGCAAGTCAATTAAGAACAAATTGTTATTTACAACGACGGCCTACCCCGGCCAAACCCGGACATTGCTGGGCCAATTGTGCACCGCCCTATGGGACTCCCAATCACAACCGGATGTGATGCAGCCTGGATCCGAACCAAGTACTGTAGTGACACCTCTTGTACTGAGATGCACTGTCTTAGACCACTGTGCCTCTCGTTAGCCCACTGCGCCTCTCATTAGCCCACTGCGCCACACGGGAGCCCAAGATAATAACAGAGAGTAAAAGCGGCATGAAAGACGGGGTGGGGAGGTGGGCAATGAAATAGTCTAGGTAGCCATTTGATTAGAAGTTCAGGAGTCTTATGGCTTGGGGGTAGAAGCTGTTTAGAAGCCTCTTGGACCTAGCCTTGGTGCTCCGGGACTGCTTGCCGTGCGGTAGCAGAGAGAACAGTCTATGACTTGGGTGGCTGGAGTCATTGACAACTTTTAGGGCCTTCCTCTGACACCGCCAGGTATATAGGTCCTGTACAGTGATGTACTGGGCCGTACGCACTACCCTCTGTAGTGCCTTACAGTCAGGGGTCAAGCAGTTGCCATACCAGGCAGTGATTCTCTCGATGGTGCAGCTGTATAATCTCTTGAGGATCTGAGGACCCATGCCAAATCTTTTCAGTCTCCTGAGGGGGAATAGGTTTTGTCGTGCCCTCTTCACAACGGTCTTGGTGTGCTTGGACCATGTTAGTTTGTTGGTGATGTGGACACCAAGGAACTTGAAGCTGCTCCACTACAGCCCCGTTGATGAGAATGGGGGCATGCTTAGTCCTCCTTTTCCTGTAGTCCACAATCATCTCGTTAGTCTTGATCACATTGAGGGAGAGGTTGTTGTCCTGACACCATACGGCCAGGTCTCTGACCTCCTCCCTATAGGCGGTCTCGTCGTTGTTGGTGATTAGGCCTACCACTGTTATGTCATCGGCCAACTTAATGATGGTGTTGGAGTCGTGCCTGGCCATGCAGTCCCTAGTGAACAGGGAGTACAGGATTGGACTGAGCACGCACCCCTGAGAGGCCCCTGTGTTGAGGATCAGCGTGGCGAATGTGTTGTTACTTACCCTTACCACCTGGAGGCAGCCCGGCAGGAAGTCCGGGATCCAGTTGCAGAGGGAGGTGTTTACACCATGTCCAAACCGGACGCGCGCGTACGTCTGCGTGCGCCATCGTGCGCAAATTGATTTTGTCCCCCCCACACCATACGCGATCACGACACGTAGGTTGAAATATCAAAACAAACTCCGAAACAATTATGTTATTTTGGGGACAGGTCGAAAAGCATTAAACATTTATGGCAATATTAGCTAGCTGGCTTGCGGTTGTTAGCTAATTTGTCCTATTTAGCTAGCTTGCTGTTGCTAGCTAATTTGTCCTGGGATATAAACATTGAGTTGTTATTTTACCTGAAATGCAGAAGGTCCTCTACTCCGACAATTAATCTACACTTAAAACGGTCAACAGAATAATTTCTAGTCATCCCTCCTCCTTCCGGGCTTTTTCTTCTTTGGACATTATATGGCGATTGGCATCGAACTTTCATAATAAGGTGTATTACTACAACCGACTGACCGACCTCTGTTCATCTTTCAAATCCCCCACGTGGGTATAACCGATGAGGAGATGGCACGTGGGTATATGCTTCTATAAACCAATGAGGAGATGGGAGAGGCAGGACCTGCACCGCGTTCAGCATCACAAATAGAACTGACTTCTATTTTAGAGCTTGGTAACGCAGACGCTCGTTGGCACGCACGAGTAGTGTGGGTGCAATGATTGAATAACAGGTATGTGTACATTTATTTTGCAACGCTCGCGCATGCGACACGAGCGGTGTGGTCAGCATGTTAGTTCCAGGGTCCTTAGCTTATTGATGTGCTTTGAGGGTAGTATGGTGTTGAATGCTGAACTGTAGTTAATGAATAGCATACTCACATACTGTAGGTGTTCCTTTTGTCCAGGTGGGAATGAGCAGTGTGGAGTGCAATAGAGATTGCATCATCTGTGGATCTGTTAGGGTGGTATGCAAATTGGAGTTGGTCTAGGGTTTCTGGGATAATGGTGTTGATGTGAGCCATGACCAGCCTTTCAAAGCACTTAATGGCTACAGACCTGAGTGCTACAGGTCTGTAGTCATTTAGGCAAGTTACCTTGTGTTCTTGGGCACAGGAACTATAATGGTCTGCTTAAAACATGTTGGTATTACAGACTCGGACAGGGAAAATGTCAGTGAAGACACTTGCCAGTTGGTCAGCGCATGCTCACAGTACACGTCCTGGTAATCCGTCTGGTCCTGCGGCTGTGTGAATGTTGACCTGTTTGAAGGTCTTACTCACATCGGCTGCAGTCGTCCGGAACAGCTGGTGCTCATGCATGTTTCAGTGTTATTTGCCTCGAAACGAGAATAGAAGTAGTTTAGCTTGTCTGGTAGGCTCGTGTCACTGGGAAGCTCTCGGCTGTGCTTCCCTTTGTACAGTCAAGTACTGTAAAGCTACTTTCAGGAGAAAAACTCACCGGGAAAAGGGGCTTAGAATACAATTTGATCATTAAAAGACCAAAACATTTATACAAGGTATTTGACCGAACCATGAACCTAATCTGGTGAAATGACATTTGAGTCCACACTTACACGTTTCCAGCCTTGACCGCTCCATAGGTCCACTGTGCTTTGATCTCATCCAGAAAATATAAAATCAATGCAGTGAAATTGGGGTTCCCTGGGGTTTGTCCAAACAACAAAACACTATCAGAATTCTAGATCAGTAAAGTTTGAAAACTAACTCTCCAAGTGGAGATAATAATTGCATTCTACGAAGACAGACAATCCTATTAAATGTGTACAACAAAGTGTCAACTAGACCGAGACAACTTTTGATTAAAACCCCAAACTTTCCATAGCTTTCATATGCAGAAGGAGGGATATCACATTTCATATTTTCAAATATGATAAGTCTAGGTTTGAAGACAGAAAAGTGCATAACAAAGTAATGTAGAGAGACATTTCGCTATCGTCTTTGATGTCTGCTAATGATGAATTGCAGACACATCTATATTGCCTATATTATTGTGCAGGTCAATTAAAGCAGAATGAATATATTCATGCTTTATACTTTATGCATAGTGTTTGGGCCCAGACTAAATTAACTAAATGAACAAAGGAGCTCTGAAATAAAGGAGCTTTTATCTCTGAGTGACAGTTCATACACTGAGGCTGTGTTCCAAATGGCACCCTATTCCCTATACAGTGCACTACTTTTGACAGGTCAAAAGAGTCTCCACACAAGGCTCCAGCAGTATCCATGTACAATACCTGATTCAAAACCAGAGACTGTGTTTATGTCTGTGATAGCACACTACAATGATAGATGGATTGCATTTGAAAAGCGGTAGAGTAGTGCGGTCAGCCCAACGCATCACTGAGGACACACTGCCTGCCCTCCAGGACATTTCCACCACTCAGTGTCAAAGGAAGGCCAAGAAGATCATCAACGACGATCACTCTGCTTCCATTTAGCAGACAGACAGTACAGGTGCATCAAGGCCGGGACCGAAAGACTGAAAAACAGCTTTTATCTCCAGGTCATCAGACAGTCATTGCACCATCTCCTGTACTAACAGACAAAGATAGACTCACTTACACAAAACACACACACAAGCTCTCTCTCTCACACACACAAACACCTTATACACATGCAGACTCCTGTTCTCACATATAAACATACATACTCACAAAAGTACACACACAAACACACTCACACAGTCAACGCTGCTGTCCCATGTACAGTTGCGGTCGGAAATGTACGTACACCTTAGCCAAATACATCACAATCCCAGTGGGTCAGAAGTTTACATACACTCAATTAGCATTTGGTAGCATTGACTTTAAATAGTTTAAAACTTGGGTCAAACGTTTTCGGGTAGCCTCCCACAAGCTTCCCACAAAAAGTTGGGTGAATTTTGGCCCATTCCTCCTGACAGAGCTGGTGTAACTGAGTCAGGTTTGTAGGCCTCCTTGCTCGCACACGCTTTTTTAGTTCTGCCCACAAATCTTCAATAGGCTTGAGGTCAGGGCTTTGTGATGGCCACTCCAATACCTTGACTTTGTTGTCCTTAAGCCATTTTGCCACAACTTTGGAAGTATGCTTGGGGTCATTCCCATTTGGAAGACCCATATGTGACCATGTTTTAGACTAATATCTTGAGATGTTGCTTCAAAATATCCACATAATTTTCCTCCCTCATTATGCCATCTATTTTGTGAAGTGCACCAGTCCCTCCTGCAGCAAAGCACACCCACAACATGATGCTGCAACCACGGTTGGGATGATGTTCTTCGGCTTGTAAGCCTCCCCCTTTTTCCACCAAACATAATGATGGTCATTATGGCCAAACAGTTCTATTTTTGTTTCATCAGACCAGAGGACATTTCTCCAAAAAGTAAGATCTTTGTCCCCATGTTCAGTTGCAAACCATAGTCTGGCTTTTTTATGGCGGTTTTGGAGCAGTGGCTTCTTCCTTGCTGAGCGGCCTTTCAGGTTATGTGCAGGACTCGTTTAACTGTGGATATAGATACTTTTGTACCTGTTTCCTCCAGCATTTTCACAAGGTCCTTTGCTGTTGTTCTGGGATTGATTTGCACTTTTCGCACCAAAGTACATTCATCTCTAGGAGACAGAACGCGTCTCCTTCCTGAGCGGTATGACGGCTGCGTGGTCCCATGGTGTTTATACTTGCGTACTATTGTTTGTACAGATGAACGTGGTACCTTCAGGCATATGGAAATGGCACCCAAGGATGAACCAGACTTGTGGAGGTCTCCAATTTTTTTCACATTTTTCAAATTCTTGGCTGATTTCTTTTGATTTTCCCACAATGTCAAGCAAAGAGGAACTGAGTTTGAAGGTAGGCCTTGAAATACATCATCAGGGTAAACTATTAGCATCTGTTGCTATATCAACGGTGTGAAGACTATATTATTGCAATTCTGGAGATCATTACAGCCTAAATGATGTTATTTTCATCATCGCTATGCAAACAAGGCTGATTTCCGCCACAATTTCGCTGTTTAAACAAGTTTTGTTTAGCTAATAAAATTAAAACATTAATTCAAACTACTTTTGGGTACCTTGTTAACATTACAACATGAAATCCATGTCTTAAACGTTGCTATGTTTAGGAAATGGCAAAGAGAACCTGTAATCTGCTTGACACATTAAAGTTACTTACCTTACAGATCACGAAGTCGACTAATTTCCACTCCATTCATATGCAAATCAATTTGATTCATACACTGGCTTGTCTGGCTGTCATGTTTGTATTTTAACCTGTCCTTCCCTTATCTACACTGAAATAATATAATTTCAGTAGTCCTCTGTTATGATTTTTTTTTTTCTATCTCGCATAGCTCATTAGTACACCCTCATGGTTGAGTATATATTCATCTATTGTAGGTCCTAGGATACAACCATGAATAATGTGGAACAAACAAATACCATCAAAGGATAACTTACAACTTACTAGAATGAACACCTTGTGAAACAGCTATGAAAACAAACCTGGCAATATTTAAGATTTTAATACATAAACTTTGATAGTTTTTGGTACAGTTGTGTCATTAATTTATTTTCACCAATTTTTTTTTGTACACTCGCATGGCAATCGTAGACTAAAATACTGCATTCTGGTGTGTGGAAAATAGATGAGGTGGTTGCTGTGTGGGTGGGAGGTTCTGCCTGTCACTTGTTCTCAACAGGCAGCCAGTCTCAGAAGGGGGACTTGAAGTAGGATCCTGCAAAGTCCAGGCACTGCTGCTTGCTTTGTGTTTGCAGTGCTAGTGTTTTTAGTTAATCTGTGTATCTCACATATTATGTGCCCAGTATGATAGAGCAAAACAACTTTCTTAGCAGATAATGACAACATGACAACAACAGTAGCTGTAGATGATGTAATGAAAAGTTGGAGTGTTGGTAATGGAGGACATCAGGTGGATCCACGTCTGGGTGTTGGGCAGAACCCCTAGGTCCTGGAGAACGGGAGCATAGTTAAAGGGAACAGGGTAGGAGACAGAGACGTAAACAAGCAAATGCACAGGTTGCACTTTACTGTGAGAAAATTTGATGGATTAGTGCAGTGTTTTAAATGGGAAATATATACATTTCAACACTTTTGGAAGGCATAGCCTACCTCAAACTGGTCCCCCTCTGACTCTGGGTACACAGAATCAGACTGATCTGAACTCCCTGGTTCTGGTGGATGGCATACCTTCTGGGGGGCTCGGACAGTCGATGGTCCTAAAGTCATTGGGAGAGGTAAATTGAAGAGGTACATTTTTTATAAGCTCAGCATAACTACAATTTCTTGCATTCTCAAATGTCAACCACAGCTTAACATACTTTGTCTATTGGTCTTCACTGAAGTGTAGGGTGTCAGTGCTTTCAGTGGTCGACCGTCCAACTGCTCCAACTGTAGAAGATTGTTGGCTTCCACCAACGAGGTACCCTAGGAAGACAGAACAATATCAGTGTTAGGGAAACTAGTACTAGCTTCAGGTTATTTTGTGTGCAAATCCTTTTTTATATTCACTTTAACAGATGGTGACCCCAGCTAGGAGCGAAAGAGTAGCGAGGTTTCCCAGGTCTCGCATTTCTTTCGTCCTTTTTCCAAACCAAGTCATTTGCCCGGATGTCATAGCACTTGGTCTCCTTGATTCTGCTACGGTAGCTCTCATTCTGTTCCTCCTGCGCCTTGTCCATGTTCAGTTTCACCTTGATTGATAACAGGAATAAATGCAATTATATTTCATATTACAAATACATTTCTTACATATCTCTTGGCGGGTCAGAAAATAAATTGACAGTGGACAATAATTTTTACCTGGTCAAAAACTTCCACATCCTTCTCAGTCCGTGCCTGAAGGTGGTCCTCGAAGGCGTTCTGATCTGGTTCGACAACTTTCACCACATCAGGTGGGGTTTCAGTGATCTGAAAGTACGTTATACAAAAATAGCAATAGACAAACAACAACACTAAGTCAATCACACATTTTAAAGAATACAACATATGTAATAATTATATATACAATTGCATTTTTTACCTCAGTTAACAGCTGCGGCTCCCGTCCGTACTGGGTGGAGGCCTGGATGCTGCTTTTTGTGCAAAGCTAATTACCTTCAGGTTGTTCTCCAACCCTTCCTTGTACCCATCAAGGGACTTGCCCATGGCAATCTTGAGGGTCTGGTTGGTCCATTCACCAAACCTAAAGGAGAGGTTAGGAAAGTGATATCTATTGACAATGTAAGATATTGAAATATGTCGGATTATGTACCATGGAAAAACAAAAATTGTAAAAAATAATAATAAAACAAACCATTGGTGACAGAATATAACCTATAACATCCGTACCTTGTTCCAGCGTTCATGACCTCGGTCACTCAAGATGACCTCATGAGAACTGTGGGTGTTGAAGATGTCCACCATCGCCTTGGAGGTGG
This sequence comes from Oncorhynchus mykiss, assembly GCF_057628025.1. Classification (NCBI taxonomy): domain Eukaryota; kingdom Metazoa; phylum Chordata; class Actinopteri; order Salmoniformes; family Salmonidae; genus Oncorhynchus; species Oncorhynchus mykiss. Next base: position 23,487,627 of record NC_143044.1, on the reverse strand, counting down.
CCTCGTCAGTCTCGTCCTTGGTAGGTATCATACAAAACAAATCTATTTTTGCTTCCAAGCACCCTTTTTAAGGGTTAAAGAAGGGAATTTAGAGTTAAGCACATACTCTTCCTTTACTGACCTTAATGGGTATTGCCTCCACTCACTTGGTAAAGTGATCAGTCGCCATCAGACACCAGCTGTTGTCATTCCTGGATTTCGTGACGAGTCCGATTGTCACGTTCTGACCTCTATTTCCTTTGTTTTGTATGTAGTTAGTATGGTCAGGGCGTGAGTTGGGTGGGCAGTCTATGTTTGTTTTTCTATGATTTGGGTATTTCTATGTTTCGGCCTAGTATGGTTCTCAATCAGAGGCAGGTGTCATTAGTTGTCTCTGATTGAGAATCATACTTAGGTAGCCTGGGTGTCACTGTGTGTTTGTGGGTGATTGTTCCTGTCACTGTGTTTGTTGTCACAGGATAGGACTGTTTTGCGGTTTCACATTTCTTGTTTTTGTTAGTTTGTTCATGTGAAGTTATTTATTAAAAACATGAATCAAAACAACCACGCTGCGCTTTGGTCCGCCACTCGTCATTACAGAATCACCCACCCCAACAGGACCAAGCGGCGTGGCAAAGGCAAGAGGAGCAGCAGGAGAAGCAACAGAGGCAGCAGCAACAGGAGCAGCAGCAGCAGCAGCAGTGGGAGAGGCTGCACTATATGGAGAAATGGACATGGGAGGAAGATTTGGATGGTAAAGGACCCTGGGCTCAGCCAGGAGAATATCGCCGCCCCAAGGAAGAACGGGAGGCGGCGAAAGCGGAGAGGCGCCGGTATGAGGAGGCAGCGCGGCGTCGTGGATGGAAGCCTGAGAGTCAGCCCCAAAAATTTACTGAGGGGGGGCTAACAGGGAGTATGACTACACCAGGTAGGAGACCTGAGCCAACTTCCTGTGGTTACCGGGGGGCTAGAGAGACCGGGCAGGCACCGTGTTATGCTGTGGAGCGCACGGTGTCCCCAGTGCGGGTGCACAGCCCGGTGCGGTACATTCCAGCTCTGTGTATCGGGCTAGAGTGGGCATCGAGCCAAGTGCCATGAAGCCGGCTCTACGCATCTGGTCTCCAGTGCGTCTCCTTGGTCCGGCTTACATGGCACCAGCCTTGCGCACGGTGTCCCCGGTTCGCCTGCATAGCCCAGTGCGGGCTATTCCACCTCGCCGCACTGGCAGGGCGACCGGGACCATTCAACCGGGTAAGGTTGGGCAGGCTCGGTGCTCAAGAGCTCCAGTGCGCCTGCACGGCCCGGTCTATCCGTCACCACCTCCACGCACCAGCCCTCCGGTGGCAGCCCCCCGTACCAGGCTGTCTCTCCGGCCCATCCTTACAGGGGCTCCCTCCTCTCCAGCGCTGCCGGAGTCTCCCGCCTCTCCGGCGCTACCAGAGCCTTCTTCCTGTCCAGCGCTGCCGGAGTCTCCCGCCTGTTCGGCGCTACAAGAGCTACTCAGTCCGGCGCTTCCAGAGCCTTCCTCCTCTCCAGCGCCGCCAGTGCCGCCCGTCTGCCCAGCGCCGCCAGTGCCGCCCGTCTGCCCAGCGCCGCCAGTGCCGCCCGTCTGCCCAGCGCCGCCAGTGCCGCCCGTCTGCCAGGAGCCGCCAGTGCCGCCCGTCTGCCAGGGGCCGCCAGTGCCGCCCGTCTGCCAGGAGCCGCCAGTGCCGCCAGTCAGCCAGGGGCCGCCAGTGCCGCCAGTCAGCCAGGGGCCGCCAGTGCCGCCAGTCAGCCAGGGGCCGCCAGTAAGCCAGGGGCCGCCAGTAAGCCAGGGGCCGCCAGTGCCGCCAGTAAGCCAGGGGCCGCCAGTAAGCCAGGGGCCGCCAGTCAGCCAGGGGCCGCCCGAGCAGCTGCCCCTCTGTCCCGAGCTGCCATCGCCCCTCTGTCCCAAGCAGCCGCCGCCCCTCTGTCCCGAGCAGCCGCCGCCCCTCTGTCCCGAGCAGCCGCCGCCCCTCTGTCCCGAGCTGCTGCCGTCCCTCTGTCCCGAGCTGCTATCGCCCCTCTGTCCCAAGCTGCTGCCGCCCCTCTGTCCCGAGCTGCCCCTCTGTCCCAAGCAGCCCCTCTGTCCAGTGGGGTCATTGAGAAGGGTGGCCATGGTGAGAAAGCCACGGAGGCGGACAATAAGGCGGACTAAGACAATGGTGAAGTGGGGTCCGCGTCCCGCGCCAGAGCCGCCACCGCGGACAGACGCCCACCCAGACCCTCCCCTATAGGTCAAGGTATCCCACTTATACCACATTATCTAACCAAAACCCACCTCTCCCACTTATACCACGTTATCTAACCAAAACCCACCAATCACACCTAATTAAATCCCACATTATCATTCCCATCCTCAGATTACCTGGATGAGCGGTTCAACGACATCACAGTGAAAATGATCATGGCCGTCGCCCAGGCCATCAGCTTCTCCAACTCCTTCAACAACCCTATCGTCTATGCCTTTATGAACGAGAACGTTCAGAAGAATTTTGTCTTCACCTTCTCCCAGTGCTGCCGACTGCCACACCAGAGGGTTGGAGCTCTTGACGTCACCAGCAGGTCCAAACTACGTGTCCGTTTTACTAGGCCGAGGGACCGACAAGAGGCGGCCAACTTGGGAGACAGTATTGTACAGACCACCAGCACACAGACTGGTGGGATTGAGAATGGTACCTCACAGCTAAACACAGCTTCATCCTATGCAGAGGAGAAGATCTCGTTTGTGACGTGTGAGCCACAGTGGGTGTTAATATGATTCAAATGGAGCTTTCCATCTCCTTAAAAGTATCACTCAAGTGGCGCAGCGGATTAAGGCACTGCATCACAGTGCTAGAGGAATTACTACAGACCTGTGTGTACGACCCAGTACATCACTGGGGCCAAGCTTCCTGCCATCCAGGACCTCTATACCAGGCGGTGTCAGATGAAGGCCCTAAAATTGTCAAAGACTCCAGCCACCCTAGTCATAGACTGTTCTCTCTGCTAACGCATGGCAAGCGGTACCGGAGCACCAAGTCCAGGTCCAAGAGGCTTCTAAACAGTTTCTACCCCCAAGCCATAAGACTCCTGAACATCTAACCAAATGGCTACCCAGACTATATGCACTGCCCCCCCTCCCTCCTCCTTTATGCTCCTGCTAGTCTCTGTTGTTATCATCTATGTATAGTCACTTTAATAACACTACCTACATGTACATATTACCTCAACTAACCAGTGTCCCCGCACATTGACACTGTACCAGTACCCCCCTGTATATAGTCTCACTATTGTTATTTTACTGCTGCTCTTTAATTACTTGTTACTTTTGAATTATTATTCTTATTCGTGTTATTATTTTTAACTGCATTGTTGGTTAGGGGCTCGTAAGTAAGCATTTCACTGTAATACACCTGTTGTATTCAATGCATGTGACTAATACGATTTGATTTGATCCCGGGCTGTATCACAACCGCTCGTGATCGGGAGTCCCATAGGGTGGCGCACAATTGGCCCAGCGTCGTACGTGTTAGGGGAGGGATTGGCCGGGATAGGCCGTCATTGTAAATAGAAATGTGTTCTTAACTGACTTGCCTAGTAAAGGTTAAATACATCTTTGGCATTACTTTACTGACATCTAGCGGTACCGGTAGGAATTACACATTATGGAACAGCGGGGACTGTGAAGAGACACACACAAATGTACCGACGCACACAAGCGCACAAGCGTAAATGTAGATATGTAGTGGTGTAATAATGTTATATGATGTACTGTTTCATATGTAATGTAAGTGCCTTAATGTGTTTGGACCCCAGGAAGTATAGCTGCTGCTTTAGCAACAGCTTTTGGGATCCCTAACAAATACAAATTCAAAAATTGCGCTCTATGTTTTGTCTACTACCGTCCATTTCCATGAGCCATGTGAATAAAAATACTTACTTCGTTCAATAATAAACAAAATTATACATACATATATACTATATAGTACTGTGGTGCGCTACTTTTGGAAAAAGGGCATAAGGGCATGATTGTGTTGCTGCTAGATGAATAAAATGCCATCAATTAATATATTTGTAATGAACAAACATGTTATTCATACTGTATTGCATACATTCATGTGCCAAAATTGCATGGGCATTTATTTGATTGTGTGACGTTTGCTCTAAAGTCATATACACTTGAACAAAAATAATACATAAAAAAATACAAAAACGACACGTTCTATTTCCCTATGTGGTCTCTCAAATAATTTGAATGTACTTTTAATTCAGGCAAGTATTCAGGTCGCACGGCTTCCATTCAGGCGTTTGGTTGGCCGGCATCGGGTCCTTCCTCCTTTTCCTCGTCCCTGAGAGGCTGATGTCAAGATGGTGAGTCTTGTGGCATAAAATCTAGAATTAAATTCTTTGTTTATCTTCACCATCCTCTCATCGTTGTTAAAATCACGAAGTCCAAATACATTTATAAGCCATCCCTGTAGGAATATTAGAACATTTAAATGGTAAAAGTAGTTTTTAGTCTTTTATGAACTGATGGATTTCGGTGGCCTAGAGCGCTCGGCTGTTGGACCTGTTCAGTTGTACAAGCCATTCAGTAATAATTTTGTAACACATGGCTTCTTATTTTCCACCACTATGTGTTGGCGGCTACGTTGTGGTTTTGTCCAGTCTTGTATAATACTATTATTTGACCAGCACAGGCAATATGGCTAGCTACATGCTAAGGTATGTGCTAGCAAGGTGTCCTCGACTGCTGTGCCTAGTGAGCCTCCCTGGCACAGTATGTCACTTGTAATGTCGTATTAGGATTCTGGAAACTACCTAGCTAGTTCCGACACGATAACTAACGCTAAGTTACCACAAATGCATGATTTTTGTCGTCGATCCGTCCAGAAGTGCTCCGGTGTTTGAAGTGGTTCGTTTACATGATTTGAGTAGATGGAAGCTAACTTAGCTAGTTAACTTGCTTGGTTGGCTACAGTAGATAGCCAGGATGTTAGTTATTGATGCAGTAACCTTTCGGTATGATTTTGGTTTAGGACTTTCTCCTCGAAAGTATATATTGTCACTCGTGTATCTAGCTAGCTACTAAATGTTACTTGTGTAGGTAGCTAAATCCAAGTAATGTAGTTCGCTAGCTACCTCTTGTTGCATGGCATGATACGTTTGATGACATGACGGTGGTAGGCCTGATCAATGATGAGACAGCCTGTAGGGATAGTCAATATCAGCTCCCTCAACAGCTAGACACGAGCTGATCGTAGACTACAGGAAATGGAGGGCCATGCACACCCCCATTCATATCGACTGGGCTGTAGTGTAACGAGTCGAGAGCTTTAAGTTCCTCTGTGTCCACATCATTAAGTATCTATCACGGACCACATACCAAGACAGTTGAAAATAGGGCATGACAAAGCCTCTTCCCGCTCAGGTGGCTGAAAGGAATTGACATGGGCCCTCAGATCCTCAAAGTTATACAGCTGCACTATTGAGAGCATCTTGACTGGCTGCATCAGTGCTTGGTATGGCAACTGCTTGGCATCCTACTACAAGCCGCTACAGAGTGTAGTGCGTTCAGCCCAGTACATCACTGCCGCCAAACTCATCCAGGACCTCTATACCAGGCTGTGTCAGAGCAAGGCCCTAAAAATGGTCACTCCAGCCACTCAAGTAAAGACTGTTATCGCATGGCAAGCGGTGCCGATGCACCAAGTCTGGAACTAACAGGACCCTGAACAGCTTCTAACCTTAAACCATAAGACTGCTAAATAGTTTGTCCGGGTAACTGTTAGGTAAACTATTTAACTATCTGCATTGACCCTTTCTGCACTAACCTTTTTGACTCGTCACATGCGCTGTTTATCCTGTTGCCTGGTCACTTAATTCCTAGTTATATGTACATATCTACCTCAACTGCATCGTACCCTTGCACATCAACTCGGTGCTGGTATCGTGTGTATATGGCCACGTTATTGTTACTAATTGTTTTACCTTTTTATTACGTTTCAATTTTTTCCCCCCATCTTTCTCTGCATTGTTGTGAAGGGCCCGTAATTAAGCATTTCACTGTTAGAGTAACAGTTGATTTGTGATCGGATGTGTAATTGTAATGCAATAAGTAACTTTTCTTTATGGCCTGCTAACTAACTTGCTACCTGACAAAGCCAACGTCTTGTTTAAATAGTTGTGTTGATGTATACTACTTGTCTTGCTATGTGTGTATAGTATCTAGATGTGTGTAGGGTTCCTAAACTCTGTTCCCCGTCTACTTTCAGAACGACACAGTGACAGTCAGAACCCGGAAGTTCATGACAAACCGGCTGCTTCAGAGGAAGCAAATGGTAAGCTTAAATGTTTTTCCTACCACTGTATACCACCAAAACAAAACATCTCTTCATACTGAGTGTTCAGCTGACCTCTATCAGTAGATCGCAAGACTGTCATGATCTGCCCTGATGGTCTATTGATTAAATTATCTGTTAAAAGTTAGGGAGCATCAAGATCACCAGTGTGCTAGTTTTCTAGTGCTGCATGGTCTTAAACTTTTGTCCATTGTCTCCGCTTCCAGGTTGTCGATGTCCTCCATCCGGGCAAAGCCACAGTCCCCAAGACTGAGATCCGGGAGAAGCTGGCCAAAATGTACAAGACCACCCCTGACGTGGTGTTCGTCTTCGGCTTCAGGACCCAGTTTGGTGGCGGCAAGACGACGGGCTTCGCCATGGTCTACGACTCTCTCGACTACGCTAAGAAAAACGAGCCCAAGCACAGACTGGCCAGGGTAAGTAGATGCTGGAAAAATGGAAACAAGTGGGGCTTTGCTTGTGGAATGCACCAATTGAATGGATATAGCTTTTAGGCAATATTCTCTATTTGTATGACACCACGTCTGTACATAGTTTCTATGAGTACCATCATTATCAAGTATTGTCTGCCAGTCACCCACATTGATACTGACTAATGGAAAGATAACCCACACACAATGGAAGCAGTGCTGTTTGGTTAAAATGTTTGGTTTTCTCGGTTCTCACAGCACGGTCTCTATGAGAAGAAGAAGTCCTCCAGAAAACAGCGCAAGGAACGCAAGAACAGAATGAAGAAAGTACGAGGCACCAAGAAAGCCAGTGTGGGCGCTGCTGGCAAAAAGGTAATGTGGCCATTCTCCCTATGGTACATTCCTCTTGTTCAAGGGTGGGTGCATTTCAATAGTCACATTTTTACAGTAGCTCCATTTATTCTCCATCTGCACTGTAAATCAGCAGAGTTGGTAAATGCATAATACTGGATGGCTGCTTTCACCCAAGTGAAATTCACATCATTGCAGATGGGGGGAATAGGGAACTTCTTGAGACTATTGGAATGCACCCCAAGTTGAACTTATTTCGTATTAGTTAATCATTAATTACATGCATATCTTTCCTTCTTCCCAAGTCTGTTAGTGCTGTCTTTATTTATACATCTTTACTGTTTTAATATACATTGTCATCTTCTCTTATCTACTGTTCTTCGGGACTGTAGAAGGTAAATGTTGTTTTCATCAGTAGACTAACTGCTATGTGCAGATACTACTACTTAGGAGTGATGTTCCTAGCTAACTCCTGTTAGACTTCATCCCAATCTTCCCATTATATAACCAAAAAAGCTACGGTGCCTTTTTACATGTGGATTTATCTAACATCCACATTGGGTTTCAGTTCAGGTACCTACCAGTTGATACTTAGCTGCTCATTCTAACTCGTGACACTAATGTTGGCGAGTGTGAACTGAGCACTAATAGTGGTTTAGATTCCAGGTTGAACCGTATAGTGTGGTCCCTACTCGACAGTAGGTTGCCTAGTGGATCTCTGAAAGACAAGGAACTAGAGCAGTTTCTCAATTAATTCCTTAAAGGACCCCAATGCAGTACACATTTTTGTTTTAGCCCAGCACTAACACGCATAATTCAACTAATCAAGTCTCAGTGCTGGGCTAAAACACACATGTGCATCCCCAGGAATCCTGCAGGAATGTACTGAGGGACGTATCTAGAAGCTGCATTTGCGTGCATTTATTGACATGTCCGCATCTGGTGCTCAGCATTCAGTTTTGACTTTGTATTATTTTCCTGGGTGGAAATGGGCCCCAACTGAATTAAATGAATCTATGGCTCAAATCTTATGCCATTCAGAGATCTAGTATAGGAGTGTGAATTATTTTAAGAGTTTAACATTACTTTCTTCATCCTTTTGTCTTTTATTTTGCCTCCCATGGATTTTATTTGACAGAAATGAGGTGTCTGTTACAGGTATAAAGAAAACAGGGCATGGTGTGCTATATTGTGTTGGATTGCACATTGAATCTTCTCTTGGTACCTCACCTGTAGAGATCTCACCTGTAGTCTTCCAACAACCTTATCTACAAGCACGCGTCCTTACTACTTCATCCCATCTTCCATCCCCCTTGTCCCCCAAACTTCTAAACCTACCCTGGCTGGTGGTACTTATTCTCTGACAAATATTATAATATCAACTAATTTCATATCAACAAAAAAACTATTTCATTGCTTCTAAACGATTACCATTCTTATTCTCCTATTAAACTATTTTATTATGACTATGTATTGATCAAACGCACAGTACAGTTATGCTAACATGCGTTATGAGTGGTGACCTTTGGTGGTTGTTTATTAAAGCATGTCTAGGATAATAATTTATAGCCCAGTGTCTCTGCAAGACAACTGAACCACATGCCTACCCATACGACTTTTCCTAGTTTAATTTAATACAATATACAGTTGAAGTCGGAAGTTTATATACACTTAGGTTGGGGTCATTAAAACTTGTTTTTCAACCACTCCACACATTTCTTGTTAACAAACTATAGTTTTGGGAAGTCGGTTAGGACATCTATTTGTGCATGACACAAGTTATTTTTCCAACAATTGTTTACAGACAGATTATTTCACTTATAATTCACTGTATCACAATTCCAGTGGGTCAGAAGTTTACAAACACTTAAGTTGACTGTGCCTTTAAACAGCTTGGGAAATTCCAGAAATTATGTCATGGCTTTACAAGCTTCTGATAGTCTAATTGACATAATCTGAGTCAATTGGAGGTGTACCTGTGGATGTATTTCAAGGCCTACCTTCAAACTCAGTGCCTCTTTGCTTGACATCATGTGAAAATCAAAAGAAATCAGCCAAGACCTCAGAAAAAATATTGTAGACCTCCACAAGTCTAGTTCATCCTTGGGAGCAATTTCCAAATGCCTGAAGGTACCACGTTCATCTGTACAAACAATAGTACGCAAGTATAAACACCATGGGACCACGCAGCTGTCATGCCGCTGACGAAAGAGATGCGTTCTGTCTCTTGTGAAGATGCTGGAGGTACAAAGTATCTATATCCACAGTAAAACGAGTCCTATATCGACATAACCTGAAAGGCTGCTCAGCATGGAAGAAGCCACTGCACCAAAACCGGCATAAAAAAGCCAGACTACGGTTTGCAACTGCACATGGGGACAAACATCGTACTTTTTTGAGAAATGTCCTCTGGTCAGATGAAACAAAAATAGAACTGTTTGGCCATAATGACCATCGCTATGTTTGGAGGAAAAGGGGAGGCTTGCAAGCCGAAGAACACCGTGAAGCATGGGGGTGGCAGCATCATTTTGTGGGGGTGCTTTGCTGCAGGAGGGACTGGTGCCCTTCACAAAATCGATGGCATCATGAGGCAGGAAAATGATGTGGATATATTGAAGCAACATCTCAAGACATCAGACAGGAAGTTAAAGCTTGGTTGCAAATGGGTCTTCCAAATGGACAATGACCCCAAGCATACTTCCAAAGTTGTGGCAAAATGGCTTAAGGACGACAAAGTCAAGGTATTGGAGTGGCCATCACAAAGCCCTGACATCAATCCTATAGAAAATTTGTGGGCAAAACTGAAGAAGCGCGTGCGAGCAAGGAGGCCTACAGTCCTGCCTCGGTTACACCAGCTCTGTCAGGAGGAATGGGCCAAAATTCACCCAAATTATTCTGGGAAGCTTGTGGAAGGCTACCCGACACATTTGACCCAAGTTAAACAATTTAAAGGCAATGCTACCGAATACTAATTGAGTGTATGTAAACTTCTGACCCATTGGGGATGGGATGAAAGAAATAAGTGAAAATAAATTACTCTACTATTTATTCTGACATTTCACATTCTTAAAATAAAGTGGTGATCCTAACTGACCCAAGACAGGGAATTTTTACTCTGATTAAATGTCAGGAATTGTGAAAAACTTTGAGTTTGACTTCAACTGTCATTTGATATATACTATATACTAAATAAATTCCTCACTGAGCTGGAAAATGTCAGTTAACTTCATTTACTATTTAAAAAAAAACAACATGTAGGTTGAGCTCCATCTCTACTATTACCCTTCGGACCATCAGCCCAATTACCCCCCTTCCTCTAGTTGAGGTGCCCCCCCCCCCCCCCGAGTAGAGTAGAGTTGTTGTAAGTGGAGATGGTGTATTTCTGTTTGCAGGTGAACTAACTTCTCTTCCTCTGTGTTTTCCTACAGTGAGCCTGGAGAATCAGGGATGTTCCTCGTGCTCAAGATGTTCTTGTATATTGTCATCGAATAAAAAACACTTTGGAAAAAAAGTCAGTCATGTTTGTCATTTCCTCTACATGTCCTGGATTGAAAGACATGTATATTTGACATGTTTATCTGTACACTTACATTTGCAGTGTGCTTGAATATTGTTATGTTCAAAGTTGTTTTGGGGATATTGGTAGTCTGGCGCATACCTCATACCAAAGTCTTAAGTCCTCCTGACTTCAGTCTGGAAAGGCTGTTTTGATGCAGTTGGCACGATGCGTCAGTAATGACGGTGGCTGTGCTTTTAATGGTTGCTTCTGTCTTCTCGCGCAAACAGCCACGCACCGCCCCTTGCATTACACAACTGTTGGTTTATCAAATCCCATAAGAAAAACATTTGAGAACCAATCAATACATCCCCTTAATTTTAGCGAATCTTGCATCAAAGGCCTCCTGACCAGACGTCTATTGTTGACTGGCTATATTCTCCTTTCAATAATGTTGGATGGTGTTCCCATTAAAACAGTGTGAATACCAATGTTACTAAATACATTAAATGGTGAATTACTGAGGTGAGTTGTGTTTTGCCTGTGATAGTCTCATACGCCGGTCCTGTGTTTTTCTATTTGTAGACATTAATTAAGAGCGTATGACCTGAATATTTCTAATGCATTTTCTCACAATGATAAGACTTCAATGAAGTGCCCTGTCTAATGGGTTCCATTGTGTCCAGACTAAAGAACCTTTGTGTGAGCTCAGAGCCAAACCAATGGTGCTACGATGCAGACTACTGCTGCAACTCACGCTGAATCGTCTCCGGCTATGCACTCTTTTTGTTGCCATCATACCTGGCACCTTACTACTGCTGTCTCTAAGGTTACTAGGTCCCCCTTGGTTTTCTGTACACAAACTCACCTGGTCCTTCTATCATTACCTCAGCCTCATAACTTACGCTGATGGCACTCAACTCTCGCAGATAGGATTTCTGTGTGGCTGGCCTGGCAGACATCTCCGCTTTGATGTTGGCCCACCACCTCGAGCTAAACCATATTGCACTGCTATTCGTTCCTGGGGGAAGCTTGCCAGCTCCTCCTAGACCTCCGTCACTGTTGACAAACTCCATTGTTATGAAAAACGAAAAACCTCTGTTTGACCTTGGGCGACACCCTATTGTGTTCAGAGCCAAACTGATGCAGAGACTTGTGCGTCAACGAGATTCAACCTGTACATTTATATTGAATCCCTCTGCACTTTTTATCAATTTGACACGTGACGTGAAACAGAACATGATCTTGTTATATCAGGCTAGGTTAACGATGCTAGCTTTTCGTATAACTGGGTAGTTAAAACAGGAGCGCCCAGACCTTCGCCACCTAACGTTGGCAAACACGATATACATCAACCAGTACATAAAGTAAGTTGGTGACTCGCTGATAATCAGGTTATGAAAACAGGATACAATTTTCTAACCAGCACCCAACCACTTACATTTTCGTAATTTCAACAAAAAGGTGAAGAATATGATTTGCAGTTAATTAAACATGAGAGGGCACCCTGGACGTCTTCTGGCACCGCACACATTGAGTGTAGCTAGACCACATTATGAGACTCTGAATGACCCGATAGACTTCTCTTTGGAGGCATTGAATTTACTTTCATCATTAGCATAGCAGTAAACACTAATCAAATATGCACATAATCAGTGCAGTTAGTGACACATATCCCCTCAGGACCTCCGAGGTTTGCATTGCATTACATTTGGGATACAGCCAATGTTTATTGTCTAAGCAGATGCCCCTACTACCGATTGCAGCGCATAATAATTATCGTTATAACATCCACCTTACAAAGACTAGTGTGGGCCCAGTTACAAAGGCACTTGAATTATAGTGCTTGGCTAGCACATACATGTGCAAACCCTAGCCAGGCTAGGAATGGATTGAGAAACACTAACGTAGAGCGGGTAGCGTTCATAACAACACGCACAGGTTGTAGTAACAGAAGTTGCCACACGAGTGCTCTCTTTCCCTATCTGTCAAGTGTTGATACTTTTGTAAAAGACACACACGAACATTCCCTCCCAGCGGCAGGCTTGATTCAATATGCATGGCAATCCTCAGGAATAGCAGAGAAAGGACAGAATGGGGGCAGGGTTGTGGTACGAAGAAATACCTACATCCACAGTGTCACTGCAGCAATTTTCTGAAGCCTCAGTCAATAATATATTGAGCAACTGCACAGTCACCCACAGTTTGACACACTTGGGAGAGGTACCACTCTATAGTCTAAAGTTGCCTCCTGTCCTTAATCTCCTTCTCTTGTCTCCTTTCCTTCCCAGTAGGCTTACACTATATTGCTTTCACCATTCCTTTGTTTATGGATAAATGCAGAGGGAGAGGAGATGAGGAAAGGAAGCCATATGGAGTAGAGAGAAAGCCATAAGGAGAAGAGATGAGGGGAAGAAGCCATGCTAGCCGTGCTAGACTTGATGCACCCTGGGTCTGTGGCGGCTGCACAACAGACAGACATAAGAGCAGAAGCGAGGTGAGACGTGTAAATGCTGATTGGTAACGCTGTAATGTCTGACTGCAGTCATTTGACTTGACGCCCTGTCTGTCCCTCTTAGTTTTCATTCAGTTTATTGTGTAAATTGGAAAATATGCCACTTGTCTGGTCTGAGCGATGCGTTGCTTTGGATTATCATCCTTGTCAATGACTTGGAGCTCTGGCCAAAAGTAATGCACTATATAGGGAAAAGGGTACAATTTGGGACGTAGCCAGTCTTTGGAACAGAACACATCTCCTTTGTTTTAGTGTGACCTTTCTGTGGTAAGTTGTATTGAAATACCCTGAGAGAGAGAGAAGGAGAATCTAAATAAAGTGATTATAGTACCGGGGGATCAATGTCTCTCTCTCGCTCTCAATTCAATTCAATGTCAATTTAAGGGCTTTATTGGCATGGGAAACACATGTTTACATTGCCAAAGCAAGTGAAATGGGGTAGCAGGTAGCCTAGTGGTTAGAGTGTTGGGCCAGTAACCGAAAGGTTGCTAGATGGAATCCCCGAGCTGACAGGGTGAAAATCTGTCATTCTGCCCCTGAACAAGGCAGTTAACCCACTGTTCCTAGGCCGTCATTGTAAATAAGAATTTGTTCTTAACTGACTTGCCTAATTAAATAAAGGTTACAAATAGATAATAAACCAAAGTGAAATAAACAATAATTTTTTTTACAGTAAACATTACACTCAAAAACGTTCCAAAATAATAAAGACATTTCAAATGTCATATTATGTGCAAATAGTTAAAGTACAAAAGGGGAAATAAATAAACATAAATATGGGTTCTATGTGTTTGTTCTTCACTTTTCTTGTGGAAACAGGTCACAAATCTTGCTGCTGTGATGGCAGCAGCATATGGGAGTTTATCAAAATTGGGTTTGTTTTCAAATTCTTTGTGGATCTGTGTAATCTGAGGGAAATATGTGTCTCTAATATGGCAGGAGGTTAGGAAGTTTAGCTCAGTTTCAACCTCATTTTGTGGGCAGTGTGCACATAGCCTGTCTTCCCTTGAGAGCCAGGTCTGCCTACGGAGGCTTTTCTCAATAGCAAGGCTATGCTCATGTAACGGATGTGAAACGGCTAGCTAGTTAGCGGTGGTGCGCGCTAAATAGCGTTTCAAATGGTGACGTCACTTGCTCTGAGACCTTGAAGTAGTGGTTCCCCTTGCTCTGCAAGGGCCGAGGCTTTTGTGGAGCGATGGGTAACGATGCTTTGTGGGTGTCAGTTGTTGATGTGTGCAGAGGGTCCCTGGTTCGCGCCCCGTTATGGGCGAAGGGACGGTCTAAAGTTATACTGTTACACTGAGTCTGTACATAGTCAAAGCTTTCCTTAAATTTGGGTCAGTCACAGTTGTCAGGTATTCTGCCACTGTGTACTCTCTGATTAGGGCCAAATAGCATTTTAGTTTGCTCAGTTTTTTTGTTAATTCTTTCCAATGTGTCAAGTAATTATCTTTTTGTTTTCTCATGATTTGGTTGGGTCTAATTGTGTTGCTGTCCCGGGGCTCTGTGGGGTCTGCTTGTGTTGTGAACAGAGCCCCAGGACCAGCTTGCTTAGGGGATTCTTCTCTAGGTTCATTTCTCTGTATGTGATGTCTTTGTTATGGAAGGTTTGGGAATCGCTTCCTTTTAGGTGGTTGTAGAATTTAACAGCTCTTTTCTGGATTTTGGTAATTAGCAGGTATCGGCCTAATTCTGCTCTGCATTAGTTGGTGTTCTGTTTTGATGGCATAGGCCCTTCCTGCCTTGTCTCTCAGATCGTTCACAGCTTTGTGGAAGTTACATGTGGTGCTGATGTTTAGGCCAAGGTCTCTCTCTCTCTCTCATTGTTATTTAGTGAAATATGAAATGTATTTTCCCATCTAAAGAGAGTTACTACAATTGACTTAATTAAAAGTTTTACATTGTGCCTCAACTAAATGTTGACCTAATGGAATCTATTCAAGTTATCTAAAGGTTGCAAGCGGATAGTATATTTCCAACAGCATGATCAACCTGCATCGTCCTACACCTATCCTTGGCTGTCAGGCTTTAAAATAATACCATTGTACCTAGGGACTGCACTCAACCACAAGGTTGTATTTTTGGTCTCAAACCCAAGGATTTGACACACTTTCACGCCTTAACAAACTCTGAATGTAGGCCATCCAGACAACTCTCCAAGTAAAGTGTCCTCCCCTACTGTCTGGTCCTCTGAGATGTGTGGAGAAAAGAAATGTGTGTGTGTGTGTGTGTGTGTGTGTGTGTCTGTGTGTGGAGAGAAGAAACAGTGTCTTGGAGGCACAGTCATTGACACATTTTCTGAGCACTGAATTTCCTTCCCAGAATTCCCAGTAGGTCACCATGGCTTCCCCTATGTGGGCTAATCTTCAATAAATGCTGTCCAACCAAGATTAAACAAAGTCTGTAAATCAGGGCCTGTGTTCATACAGCGTCTCAGAGAAAGAGTTCCGATCTAGGACCAGTTTTGCCTTTAGATCATAAGTGATATGATTATATGGACAGGGGGACCTGATCCTAGATCACCCCTCAAGATGCTTTATGAATATGAAACCTGGATCTCAATTCAAACTAATAGAAAACACAAGAGACCATGCAACTGTTTAAAATATCTTTACATCCACTTTACACAATAAATTACTTCCTCAGACTAATTCCATTAACAACATGCCACAATGTTACATCAAACACTGTAATACCTCTGTATGTACATGCTTTTCCACAAGGCAGTACAACACAGACTTTAGTCTTACTGGGTGACCTACAAACAGGTTGGCAGCTTCATTTATCTCAGCTGTGTACTGCTAAAGTGTTGGGTTATGCCCACTGTTTAAATCACAGCGTCGGGTTGACACTGAGTGGGTGGGTGAAGACTGTGAGCTGCTGTACGATGGAGAGAGAGAAAGCAAAGAAAGACAAAGAGAGAGAGAGAGAAGAGGGAGAGAAAGGGGTGAAGAGAGACAGGAGAGACTGAGTGAAAGAACAAATAGAGAGAGGTAGAGAGAGAAGGAGAGTACATGACCACATGTAGACTCATTAGTTATGCACAGTGTCTCTGCTGTGTTCTGCCTGTGTGGCAGTGGGAAGTTCGACATAAGTGGAGCTTTCAGCTAAAACATTTGATTTTATTCGTCACATGCTTCGTAAACAACAGGTGTAGACGAACAGTGAAATGCAGCCGCACACAAGCCTAGGATCACTATGCGCAATGCCAAGTGTCGGCTGGAGTGGTGTAAAGCTCGCCGCCAAGGGCTCTGGAGCAGTGGAAACTCGTTCTCTGAATCACTCTTCACCATCTGGCAGTCCGACGGACAAATCTGGTTTTGGCGGATGCCAGGAGAATGCTACCTGCCCGAATGAATAGTGGCAACTGTAAAGTTTGGTGGTGGAAGAATAATGTTCTGGGGCTGTTTTTCATTGTTCAGGCTAGGCCCCTTAATTCCAGTGAAGGGAAATCTTAACGCCACAGCATACAATGACATTCTAGACGATTCTGTGCTTCCAACTTTGTGGCAACAGTTTGTGGAAGGCCCTTTCCTGTTTCAGCATGCACAAAGCGAGGTCCATACAGAAATGGTTTGTCGAGATCAGTGTGGAAGAACTTGAATGGCCTGTACAGAGCCCTGACCTCAACCACATTGAACACCTTTGGGATGAATTGGAATGCCGACTGCAAGCCAGGCCTAATCGGAAAAGATCAGTGCCCGACCTCACTAATGTTCTTGTGGCTGAATGGAAGCAAGTCCCCGCAGAAATGTTCCAACATCTAGTGGAAAGACTTCCCAGAAGAGTGGAGGCTGTTATAGCATCAAAGGGGGGACCAACTCCATATTAATGCCCATGATTTTGGAATGAAATGTTCGATGAGCAGGTGTCCACATACATTTCAGACTGTTAAATATCTATCACTAGCCGGTTACCGTCTGGTTACTCAACCCTGCACCTTAGAGGCTGCTGCCCTACAGTGCCTTGCGAAAGTATTCGGCCCCCTTGAACTTTGCGACCTTTTGCCACATTTCAGGCTTCAAACATAAAGATATAAAACTGTATTTTTTTGTGAAGAATCAACAACAAATGGGACACAATCATGAAGTGGAACGACATTTATTGGATATTTCAAACTTTTTTAACAAATCAAAAACTGAAAAATTGGGCGTGCAAAATTATTCAGCCCCCTTAAGTTAATACTTTGTAGCGCCACCTTTTGCTGCGATTACAGCTGTAAGTCGCTTGGGGTATGTCTCTATCAGTTTTGCACATCGAGAGACTGAAGTTTTTTCCCATTCCTCCTTGCAAAACAGCTCGAGCTCAGTGAGGTTGGATGGAGAGCATTTGTGAACAGCAGTTTTCAGTTCTTTCCACAGATTCTCGATTGGATTCAGGTCTGGACTTTGACTTGGCCATTCTAACACCTGGATATGTTTATTTTTGAACCATTCCATTGTAGATTTAGCTTTATGTTCTGGATCATTGTCTTGTTGGAAGACAAATCTCCGTCCCAGTCTCAGGTCTTTTGCAGACTCCATCAGGTTTTCTTCCAGAATGGTCCTGTATTTGGCTCCATCCATCTTCCCATCAATTTTAACCATCTTCCCTGTCCCTGCTGAAGAAAAGCAGTTTCAAACCATGATGCTGCCACCACCATGTTCGACAGTGGGGATGGTGTGTTCAGAGTGATGAGCTGTGTTGCTTTTACGCCAAACATAACGTTTTGCATTGTTGCCAAAAAGTTCAATTTTGGTTTCATCTGACCAGAGCACCTTCTTCCACATGTTTGGTGTGTCTCCCAGGTGGCTTGTGGCAAACTTTAAACTACACTTTTTATGGATATCTTTAAGAAATGGCTTTCTTCTTGCCACTCTTCCATAAAGGCCAGATTTGTGCAATATACGACTGATTGTTGTCCTATGGACAGAGTCTCCCACCTCAGCTGTAGATCTCTGCAGTTCATCCAGAGTGATCATGGGCCTCTTGGCTGCATCTCTGATCAGTCTTCTCCTTGTATGAGCTGAAAGTTTAGAGGGACGGCCAGGTCTTGGTAGATTTGCAGTGGTCTGATACTCCTTCCATTTCAATATTATCGCTTGCACAGTGCTCCTTGGGATGTTTAAAGCTTGGGAAATCTTTTTGTATCCAAATCCGGCTTTAAACTTCTTCACAACAGTATCTCGGACCTGCCTGGTGTGTTCCTTGTTCTTCATGATGCTCTCTGCGCTTTTAACGGACCTCTGAGACTATCACAGTGCAGGTGCATTTATACGGAGACTTGATTACACACAGGTGGATTGTATTTATCATCATTAGTCATTTAGGTCAACATTGGATCATTCAGAGATCCTCACTGAACTTCTGGAGAGAGTTTGCTGCACTGAAAGTAAAGGGGCTGAATAATTTTGCACGTCCAATTTTTCAGTTTTTGATTTGTTAAAAAAGTTTGAAATATCCAATAAATGTCGTTCCACTTCATGATTGTGTACCACTTGTTGTTGATTCTTCACAAAAAAATACAGTTTTATATCTTTATGTTTGAAGCCTGAAATGTGGCAAAAGGTCACAAAGTTCAAGGGGGCCGAATACTTTCGCAAGGCACTGTATATACATAGACATGGAATAACTAGCAACTTTAATAATGGAACACTAGTCACTTTAATAATGTTTACAAACTGCTTTACTCATCTCATGTACTGTATTCTATTCTACTGTATTCTAGTCAATGTCACTCCGACCGACACTGCTCAATCTAATATTTATATATTTCTTAATTCCCTTAATTTTTCTTTTACATTTGTGTATTGTTGTGATTTGTTAGATACTTGTAACGGTCGTCGGTGGAATATTTGTTGTTGTTTTAGCACAAGGGAGGGTGTGTATCTTTGTTAACAACAGCTGGTGTGCAATCTCTAATATTGAGGAAGTCTTGAGGTTCTGCTCGCCTGAGTTAGAATACCTCATGATAAGCTGTGGATCATACTATTTACAAAGAGCGATTTCATCTATATATTTTGTCGTCGTCAATTTACCACCACAAACCGATACTGGCACTAAGACCGCATTCAATGAGCTGTATAGGGCCATAAGCAAACAAAAAATGCTCATCTAGAGGCGGCACTCATAGTGGCCAGTGATTTTAATGCAGGAAAACTGAAATCCGTCTTACCTTTCTACCGGCATGTCACGTGTGCAACTAAAGGCAAAAAAAACCCTCTAGGTCACCTTTACTCCACACACAGAAACGCATACAAAGCTCTCCCTCGCCCACCATTTGGCAAATCTGACCATAACTCTATCCTCCTGATTCTTGCTTACAAGCAAAAGCTCAAACAGAAAGTTCCAGTGAAGGGGCCCCTCAGGGGTGCGTGCTTAGTCCCCTCCTGTACTCCCTGTTCACCCACGACTGCGTGGTCGCGCAGGGACTGGTAACAGATGGCGTTGGGAAATGAGGCTCATCTATGCAGCCATCCAGTCAGGCAGCAGCCCTTTCTCTGTCACTCTTTCCCAGGAGCATATCTATGCCCCCCTCCCTCACTCTTTCTCTCTTTCTCTCTTTCTCTCTCTCTCTACCCCTCTCTCTCTCTTTCTCTCCTTGCTAATCACATTCTCTACCTCCCTGCATTTGTCTCTTTTCGTCCCTGCACATTCTCTTCCTCACTACCTCACACTCTTCATCTCTACCTCCATCTCTCTCCCTCTGCCTCCCTGCACCGCTCTCTCTCTCCCCCTCCCTATCTCTCTCCTTGCATCCCTCTCTCTGGTGCTGCATATTAAACAGCCCTCTGTCTCACGCTGTCTGTCCCTCCCTCCCTCTCTCCCTCTATCTAACTGCTCTTTAACTTCTCCCCTGGTAAAAAGATAGAGAGAGGGGGATGTACAGAGGTAGAGAGGGATGCAGGAGAGAGAGAGGCATACAGGGAGGTAGATAGGGAGGCATACAGGGAGGTAGAGAAAAAGAGGGGTGCAGGGAGGTAGAGGAAGAGGGGTGCAGGGACGTAGAGAGAAAGAGGGGTGCAGGGACGTAGAGAGAAAGAGGGGTGCAGGGACATAGAGAGAAAGAGGGGTGCATGGACGTAGAGAAAGAGGGGTGCAGGGACGTAGAGAAAGAGGGGTGCAGGGACATAGAGAGAAAGAGGGGTGCAGGGACGTAGAGAGAAAGATTGGTGCAGGGACGTAGAGAAAGAGGGGTGCAGGGACGTAGAGAAGGGGCTGATGCAGGAGTCTGGGCTGGGATATGGTCTCTGTCATCTGGGCCTCTTTTCTGCCTCACTGGGCCCCCAGCACCAGATGGTGGAGCTGCGCCAAAGGCCTCCAGGGGCCAAAAGAACACAAGCAATATAAAGAGAGAGAGTTTCATTAAAATGTTTTCCAGAGGTCTTCATTCTCTCACTACATGAGACATTAGACAATGTTGGAGAAAGGCATCTGTCAAATGTACTTCTTTTGGATGTGGCTTAGGTGCTGGTGTGTGTCTAAATAGAGCTGTTATCCTTCCATTGTGTGTTTATTAGACACATGATGTACTTGGATTTATCAGGCCAGGCTTGATGCCAACAAATTATTTAATGAATGATTGTACAATTAATTGTAAAGTCACTCTTGTCAGAACAGTGCACATATTTTGGGCTGTAGCTAAATGACAACAGTCATTTTTAACAGTGTAGCAGTGGTGTATTTTATAATAAGGTAACCTACCGCTGTTGAGTTCCCCTCAGTCAACGGATTATCTCTGCTCATCCTGCAGTCCCACCAGCTGTAGTATCAGTTCCAGAAGCAGACAGATACTCTGCATCGCAAATGTACACTATTCTCTACATAGTACATTACTTTTGACCAGAGCGCTATGATCAAAAGTTGTGCACTTTATAGGTAAAAGGGTGCCATTTGAGATGCAGCCATACTCTTCAGTACAGTACAGCTGGCAGTTGCTAGGAGCTGATATGTAAGCTGATCCCCTCTTCTGTGGCCCCAGAGCACTAGGGATGTGATTTGCTATTGAGGGCAAGCTGAGTTTGGTGTGAATCCTAATCATCCTCACCGCACCTCAGGCCAGATATCATTCACAACCTCCATCAGGGCCGGTGTGTGTGGGTCTGTATGTATGTGAGTGGTGTGTCTCTCTCTCTCTCTCTCTCTCTCTCTCTCTCTCTCTCTCGTTCTCTCGTTCTCTCTCTCTCTCTCTCTCTCGTTCTCTATTTCTCACTCTCTCTGTTTTATGTGTGCGTGTGCCATCGGGCTGCAGTTTATCCTCTCTGAAAATGGGAGAGAGGAAAACGACCTGTAGGGACCACAAACCGATGCTGGCACTAAAACCTCACTCAACAAGCTGTGTAGGGCCATAAACAAACAAGTAAATGTTCACCCAGAGGCAGCGCTCCTAGTGGCTGGTGATTTTAATCCAGGGAAACTGAAATCTGTTTTACCTCATTTCTGCATTTACTCCATACACAGAGACGCATATAAAGCTCTCCCTCGCCCTCCGTTTTGTAAATCTGACCATAACTGTATCCTCCTGATTCCTGCTTACAAGCAAAAACTCAAACAGGAAGTACCACTGATGCGCTCAATACAGAAGTGGTCCGATGAAGCAGATGCTAAGCTACAGGACTGTTTCTAGCACAGACTTGAATATGTTCTGGGATTCATCCAATGGCATTGAGGAGTTTTAACATATCAGTCCCCCGACTTAATTAAAAAGTGCATCGATGATGTCATCCCCACAAATACCGTACGCACATATCCCAACTAGAAGCCATGGATTATAGGCAACATCCGCAGTGAGCTAAAGACTAGAGCTTTTGTTTCAAGGTGTGCCACACCAATCTGGACGCTAATAAAAAATCCTGCTACGCTCTCCGACAAACCATCAAACAGGCAAAGCGTTAATACAGGACTAAGATCGAATCGTGCTACACCATCTCTGAAGCTTGTCGGATGTGGCACGGCTTGCAAACTATCACAGATTACAAAGGGAAACTCAGCCGCGAGCTGCCCAGTGACACAAGCCTACCAGACGAGCTAAATGCCTTCTATGCTCACTTCAATGTTAGCAACACTGAGCCATGAATGACAGGTCCAACTGTTCCAGATGACTGTGCGATCATGCTCTCCATAGCCGATGTGAGTAAGACCTTTTAAAAAGGTTAACATTGACAAGGCCGCAGGACCAGACTGATTACCTGGACCTGTACTCAGAACATGTGCTAACCAGCTGTCAAGGGTCTTCACTGATATTTTCAACCTCTCCCAGACCCAGTCTGTAATACCTGCATGTTACAAGCAGACCACCATTGTCCCTGTGCCCAATAACGCCAAGGTAACCTGTCTAAATTACTATCGCTCCGTAGCACTCACATCTGTAGCCATGAAATGCTTTGAAATGCTGGTCATGCATCACATCAACACAATCATCGCAGACTCCCTGGACCCACTCCAATTAGCATACCGACCCAACTGATCCACAGATGACGTAATCTCAATTGCACTCCACACTGCCCTTTCCCACTTGGACAAAAGGAAAACTTACATGTGAATGCTGTTCATTGACTACAACTCAGTGTTCAACACCATAGTGCCCTCCAAGCTCATCACTAAGCTAAGGACCCTGGGACAAAACACCTCCCGCTGCAACTGGATCCTGGACTTCCTGAAAGGCCGCAAGGTTAGGCAACAACACATTCGCTGTGCTGACGCTCAACACGGGGCCCCTCAGAGATGCGTGCTTAGTCCATACCAGTACTAACAGTTCACCCACCACGACTTCAACACCATCATTACGTTTGCAGATGATACGCCTGATCACAGACAGCCTATAGGGAGGAGGTCAGAGACCTGGCAGTGTGGTGCCAGGCCAATAACCTCTCAAGACAAAGAAGCTAATTGTGGACAGCATCTAACAGCATCTGGTCTCCCATCCAGGGACTGACAGGACTAACCCTGCTTCGCTTCAGAAGCAAGCCAGCAGTGGGTTGCAGGGTGGTATGCTGCTCACTAAGGACCTATCATGGTGCAGACACACCAACAGTCGTGAAGAAGGCACGACAACACCTCTTCACCCTCAGGAGGCTCAAAATGCTATACAGCTGCACCATTGAGAGCTTCTTGATTGGATGCATCACCACTTGGTTATGCACCTGCTTGGCATCCGACCATAACGTGCTACAGAGGGAAATGCATACAGCCCAGTACATCACTGGGGCTGAGCTCCCTGCCATCCAGGACCTTTATACCACTCGAGGAAGGCCGTAAAATTGTCAAAGACTCCAGCCACCCAAGAGAATGGATTACCAAGAAAAACAAAGGAAAGGAGGGGTGCTCAACAACAATGACAAAAATCATGAGAATGGCTTGCCAAGAAAAACTTCCAAAAGGACGAATTCGAGGTAAAAAGGAGTTGGAGCACTCAACAAAAAAAGGCAGAGATGAATTTGTTATTGCTCACTTGAATCCCTTGCATCTGCAGGGCTGCTTATATTGGTCAAACTAAACAAGCATTGACATTTCGCATTGCATTTTTATATTTGACTAAATTTTTCTCCCCATTTTCATGATATCCAATTGCGATCCAATTACGATCTTGTCTCATTGCTGCAACTCCCAAACAGGCTTGGAAGAGGTGAAGGTCGAGTCATGCATTCTTCAAAACATGACCCACCAAACCGTGCTCTTAAAACCTGCCCCCAGCTGCACCAATGTGTCATGGGAAACGCAGTTCAACTGATGACCGCCGTCAGTCTGCAAGCGCCGGGCCCGCCACAAGGACATGCTAGGGAGCAATGAGCCAAGTAAAGCATCCCCGGCCAAACCCTCCCCTAACCAGACGACCCTGAGCCAATTGTGCGCCGCCCTATGGGACTCCCGGTCACAGTCGGTTGTGACACAGCCTGGGATCGAACCCAGGTCTGTAGTGATGCCTCAAGCACTGTGATGCAGTGCCTTAGACCGCACTGCCACTCGGGAGGCCAAGACTTCTATTTTAAATAAAAACACAGACTATGCTATTACGCACCACTGCATCAAAGCAAAACATGGTTCACATTCCTCCATGCGCTTTGTAGCCAGAGAACACATCCACATTTCACCAAGAGGAAGTGATGTCGTACATAAACTAAAACAGAGGCATTCTGGCAGTACTCCTTAGACCCTGTGGATCCAAAGGGGCTAAACAATGATTTTTCACTGTCCTTGTTTCTATAATGTTGTTGCCTTGATTTTTGGGCTCTCTGTGTCTCCGGATTCATGGACACCAAAATATCACCGTTGTATATTTTGACATGTCCTATTGATTAACAAGTCACACTATTTATCTTTATATTTTGTCCATTAATTTGCCATTTACCTTGAAACATATCATTGTTATAATTTTGTTATGTTGTTGTTTCTCTATTAGCCACTAGGCTATAAATAGGCGCTAAGTGAGGACACTCACCTGTTCGAATCCTATACAATGGATTACCTCAAACTAGTCCTTTTGGAATTTTTTCTTGGTAAGCCATTCTCGTGATTTTTGTCGAGCACCCCTCCTTTTCCTTTGTTTGCTGAAGCATGAAGGCCCACCTGAACTCCAGCCACCCAAGTCCTAGACTGTTCTCTCTGCTACCTCATGGCAAGTGGTACCAGAGTTCCAAGTCTGGGGCCACTAGGGTCCTGAACAGCTTCCAAGCCATAAGACTGCTGAATAGTTAATAAAACAGCCACCCTGACCCTCTTTTCAATTGCACTGACTCTCTTGCATCAGCTTTATGCACACTCACTGGACTCTACCCACAAACTACACTGATACTCCAACACACACACTACATATGCTCATGCATACTGACACCACACACACACATACTTTCACACTCTTCACATATGTTGCTGCTGCTACTCTGTTTATTATCTATCCTGATTTCCTAGTCACTTTTTTATTTATTTATTTAACTAGGGAAGTCAGTTAAGAACAAATTCTTATTTACAATGATGGCCTAGAAACAGTGGGTTAACTGCCTTGTTCAGGGGTAGAACAACAGATTTTTACCTTGTCAGCTCCGGGATTCGATCTAGCAACCTTTCGGTTACTGGGCCAATGCTCTAACCACTAGACTACCTGCCGCTACCTTACCCTTGCCTACACAAACATATTACCTCAACTACCTCGTATCCTTGCACGTTGACTCTGTACCGGCACTCCTTGTTTATAGTGTTATTTAGTGTTATTATTTCCTTTTTTCTTACTTTTTAACTCTGCATTGTTGGGAAGGGGCTCGTAAGTAAGTATTTCCGGGTAAAGTCTACACCTGTTCTACTCAGCGCATGTGACAAATACATTTTTATTTTATTTGAGCTACAGTATGGCAGCAAGCTTCAGCCAACAGCTAAAACAGTAGAGAATTGTTATTTTAATGTTACGTTCTATCGACTCAAAAGTAATGCACTGTGTTATTTGTATTCTACTTTCAGAGGTTCTGGAGGATGTGCTTCCAAAGGTAGGGGGCGAGAAGGGAGTGGGAAGTGAGAGGGGGATATAGGGGGAGTATATGGTTGGGAGAGACAGGGAGGTAGAGGAGGAGAAGGGGAAAGAGAGGGATAGTGATTGGGAATGAAGGGCTGGAGGAGGAGGAGGAGGAGGAAGGCAACAGAAGAGAGAGAAAGTGTGTTAGGGAGAGGAGAGCAGGGGAAATAGAGGAGTAAGAGAAAGGGAAACTGAGGGAAGGAAGAAAGGGAACGGTAAGGAATGGAGAGAGGGAGTGTAGAAAAGGGAGGTAGTGGAGGAGGAGAAAGGGAAATCGAGTAAGGGAGGGGAGTGGTAATGAGGAGGCAGCAGATGTGAGTGACAGTATGATGGACTGGGAGGTGTGTGTGGGCAGTCACCAGGGAATGGTATTTGCGTGTGCATACACATGTGTGTACAGCCTGGTATCATAGACTAGACGTAACATAGTAAACAACAATCCTGGACCCTCAAATTAGTATGATATGTTACATTTTGTATGGACAGAAGGTTACATAAGGTAAAAACTAAAGGAGGGAGGGTGGTTGATTGTTATACGCCCACCCATCCACCCCAACCAAACGGCTATTTTTGAACTGATCTTTATTGTGAACGTTGGGAACCGAATTGCATCGGTGAAAGAGTTGTTCAGAAACAGAGTATTGATTGTAAGATACATCATCAGAGTGCACAGTTGAACACTGTATGCTGTAAAACGCTTGGTTTGTTACTTTCGATTCAAACGAATCCGCTATCATCCGAATACCAAACGTGTTTTTGCGTGGATTCCGCCAGTGCTCGCTGGCTGTACTACAGACACCTGTTGTCGTCGTGGGAAAGACTCATTGTTAACTTTTCGTAAAACAACTGGTTGCAGTAAAGAGCGAACCTGGATACTAACGAGATCTGAGGGAAATCGCCGAATACCAACAGCTTTACGCTATGTAGGAATAACATACTCCATCATGGAAGATCCGACTACCTCACAAAAGAACTTTAACCCGACAAAAAAAAGAAAAACAGATTCATCTACAGATGCGGACAATTGACTTACCATTGAAGTAGAGGCTAGTGCTCTGGCTGGAATCCAAATTTGTGTGAGGAGGTAGCAGGGCTGAGGGGGAGTTTGGAGTTTAGCCAGAGTGAAATTCTCACGCTCCAAGGAGAGAACAAGGCACTCACAGCCAAGGTAAAAATCCACGATTCCAACATAGATTGTCTACTCAGGGAAAACAGGGTGATGAAGGAGTCGCTACTAGACATACAAAGTCAAAGCATGCGTGAAAATATTTTTTTTCTTGGATTCCCGAGGACACATCCAATAATTCAGAGGGCGCGATCAGAGAATTCATGCAATCCGCCTTGAAACTTCCTATAGAGACTGTAAAGAAGGTGGTTTTCCACCAAGTACACAGACTTGGAGCTCGGAGTCACAAGACCAAGGGTCCCTGACCGATCATCGCAAAATTTGAACACTACCAACAAAGGAGCTGATCAAAAGCAAAGGAAGGGAACTTAAAGGGACCAATTACCAATTTCCAAGGGAGATAAACAAACGTCGTAAGAGACTGTGTCCGGTAGAGGCAACAGAGGGAGAGGGGTAAGCGTGCCTTTTTCATTGTGGACAAACTCTTCATAGATGGACAGCTATTCCGAGACAGCTTCATAACACCATGGATGTACTACATTCTACAGGGACTTCAGATTACGAAAAAAAGAAAGTATGGAAACTGTAAAAATATCTGAACACTATGAAGTGGATATGAACACACACGTACTCAATTACATGCTCGCTTACACATACTGACTTATACATACAGTACACATACACACCTGATCTCGCCCTCTTCTCTCACTCTCTCTCTCTTCTGTTTTTCTCTTTTCTCTTCTCTCCCTCTCATCTCTTTCTCTATTGTCGAGAACTGTTTTATAATTTAATATGTTTCTTTTTGTCTATTTGTCTACATGTTTATATAAGCTCAGAAAAAAAGAAACGTCCCCTCACTAACAACTGCTTTTATTTCCAGCAAACCTAACATGTGTAAATATTTGTATGAACATAACAAGATTCAACAAATGAGACATAAACTGAAGATGTTCCACAGGCATGTGACTAACAGAAATTGAATAATATGTCCCTGAACAAAGGGGGGGGGGGGGGGTCAAAATCAAAAATAACAGTCAGTATCTGGTGTGGCCACCAGCTGCATTAAGTACTGCAGTGCATCTCCTCCTCATGGACTGCACCAGATTTGCCAGTTCTTGCTGTGAGATGTTACCCCACTCTTCCACCACGGCACCTGCAAGTTCACAGACATTTCTGGGGGGAATGGCCCTAGCCCTCACCCTCCGATCCAACAGGTCCCAGACGTGCTCAATTGGATTGAGATCCGGGCTCTTTGTTGGCCATGGCAGAACACTGACATTCCTGTCTTGCTGGAAATCACGCACATGACAAGCAGTATGGTTGGTGGCATTGTCATGCTGGAGGGTCATGTCAGGATGAGCCTGCAGGAAGGGTACCACATGAGGGAGGAGGATATCTTCCCTGTAACACACAGCGTTGAGATTGCCTGCAATGACAACAAGCTCAGTCCGATGATGCTGTGACACACTGCCCCAGACCATGACGGACCCTCCACCTCGATCCCGCTCCAGAGTACAGGCCTCGGTGTAACGCTTATTCCTTCGACGATCAACGCAAATCCGACCATCAGCCCCGGTGAGACAAAACCACGACTCATCAGTGAAGAGCACTTTTTGTCAGTCCTGTCTGGTCCAGCGACGGTGTGTTTGTGCCCATAGGTGAAAAATAAAAAGAACTTGAGGAACTTATTCAAGAACGATCTAATGTAATCTATTACAAAAATAAAGTAAATTCTTCCTGAATCTCCAATACAGGAACACTAACAAAAATTATTTGCAGAAACTCATTACTGAAGACGGAGTCATCTATGATTCTCCGAATTATATTTTAAAAGAGGAAGCTAAATATTTCAGGCAGATGTTCTCTTTTCCGTCTCATCCTCTCCCACCAAGTGAAGATTACAGTAAGGAATTCTTTCCAAATAATGGAAAAAATTGAAAATTAACAAATGTACAGGAAGATCACTGCGAAGGCAAAATTACAGAGGAATAACTTTTTGAGGCTATGAAATCCTTTGAGTCTGGAAAAACCCCAGGGCTTGATGGCATACCGGTAGAGGTATATCAAGCCTTTTTTGATATGCTAAAAGCTCCATTGTTAGATTGTTTTAACTACTCCTATAGAAATTGTAGTCTGTCAGGTACTCAGCAGGAAGGTCTTATTTCCCTATTATTAAAACAAGACCCAAATATAAAGATCCAGTCTATCTAAAAAACTGGAGGCCCCTTACGCTTCAATGTTGTGATGCAAAAATACTAGCCAAATGCATAGCACTCAGAATTAAAAGGGTTTAACCAGGTATTGTAAATCCTGATCATACAGGTTTTTTACATGGACGATACATTGGAGATAATATACGACAACTACTAGAAATAATAGAACATCATGAAACATCTAGAAGCCATTTTATTTATAAATGTCTGTATTTTTTCAATTTCAGTGACTCTCTTATAAAATGGGTAAAAAGAATCATATAGCAACCCCAGGTGTAAAATAGTAAATAACGGCTACTTCTCAGAGAATTTTGAATTGTCAAGAGGAGTTAAACAAGGGTGCCCGCTGTCACCATATCTATTCCTTATGGCCATTGAAATGCTTGCTATTATAATCAGATCCAATAACAGCATTAGAGGATTAGAAATCCAAGGCTTAAAAAAGGTGTCCATGTATCCCGATGACTCGAGTTTTATATTAAGTCCGCAAGCTAGATCCCTGCAATGTCTCATTGAAGATCTAGATCAATTTCTGTACTCTCTGGACTAAAACCTAATTATGATAAGTGCACAATATTATGTATTGAATCTTTAAAAAATACAACTTTTACATTATCCTGCAGTTTACCTATAAAATGGGCTGATGGTGAAGTATACATACTTGGTATTCATTTCCCAAAATATATAAATAAGTGAATTTCAATACAAAACGTAAAAATAGCCAAGATCCTGCATCCATTGAGAAGTAAATACTTGTTTATTTATGGAAATATTTCCCTGATTAATTCCTTTGGTCATATCTCAGTTTACTCACTTACTTATTGCGCTGCCTACTCCTGATGATTTGTTTTTCAAATCATATGAGCAAAAAATATTTAGCTTTATCTGGGACGCTAAACCAGACACAATAATGCGTGCCTATCTATATAATGAATATGAATTGGGTGGGTTGAGATTATTAAATATAAAAGCACTAAACCTCTCTCTAAAAGCTTCACTTATTCAAAGGTTTTACTTGAACCCTAAATGGTTCTCAAGTAGATTACTAAGAAAAGCTCATCCTTTGTTAAAAATAACCTTTTTAAAATGGCCTTTAAAAAACAGTTGTTCATTTGGCTCCCTGATTTGTATTCTGCCACTACTGCTTTTTGAGCTCAAAATAATGTTTTTTTTACAGGTAAGTTAGAAGAAGAAAAATATCTAAAAAGTGTGAATCCTCACTACAGAAACAATAAATAACGAGGAGAGTGCGATCTGGTCCACGCTGATTTTGTTTCAGTGTGTAAATTAAAAAAACATTTTTTTGCAGCCATCTAATAATTTGTCCAGGTATAAACATTGTTAATCAGCATTTCATGATCTGACATAATGGTAGCCTACCTTTTGGACTTTACATTGGATATTTGGGTTCTACGTAGATTTTTAAGTATTTTGAGCAAAGAGTCATTTGGGAGCCAAATTAGCCGGCTCTCTTGAGAGAACGGAGCCAAATGAGCCGGGTCACCAAAAAGACTCAGAATACCCATTAACGTATAACGCGAACGCCTAGCAACTTAAAGGTTGCGTGTTTGAATCTCAACATTAGCATTCATAACCTATCATATCAAAATTATGATGGACATCCATAAATTAATACCATACCAAATGTACATTTTGTGTCCCGGATTTGCATTTAACTATGTTACGTTTACCCATGAGTCCAGGTTGTTGTGTATGCCTGCTTGTTCACTGTGTGCATGCATTTGTGTATGATAGGCTTGGAGGCCTTAGTACACTTACACACAATTTCCTGTGCATGTTCCAGACATGATATATTTTAAACATACTCACTGCTCCCCTATAACAGGACCCCCAGTGCACCCCCCAAAGTCTTCCCACTCCTCCTGGCTCTCTGGGGACTCCCACAACATGTTCCTACTCTCTTGGTTCCTGTTATTGCAGTTACCTGGTTGTGTGGGATCCAGGCAGGCAGGCGGAGAATGTGACCCTCCAGATGTGAGGAAAGTAAAGAGAGAAAAACCTGCCCTGCAGTGTGTGTGGGGTGGGTCAGTGTGTGTGTGTGTGTGTGTGTGTGTGTGTGTGTAGTGGCGGCTTCCTTTACTATGATTAATTCAAGCTGGTTCTGGAGACATACAGAGTCCCAAATGGAACCATATTCCCAATTTAGTGCTGCTGTACTTTTGAACAGGGCCCATAGGCATCTAATTTTAATTGAATTGTTAATAGTTTCTGACTGTGGAGAGCAAAACACAGCATTAATTATGAACAAAATGTACAGAATTATAATTGAACAGTTTTGAATATTAATTGTCGATTGTGACAGTCCGTTGTGTGTTTGGTAGCTGTAGCTGTGATACACTAGATACTAGGTACATCTCAGTGTGACACGTAGCCTAGCGGTTAAGAGCGTTGAGCCAGTAATCAAAAAGTTACTGGTTTGAATCCACGAGTTGACTAAGTGAAAAATCTGTCGATGTGGTGTTGAGCAAGGCGCTCTACCCTAATTTCTCTGGTTAAGAGCTTCTGCTAAAAATTACTCAAACTAAAATTCTCACTGCAATGCAAATGCTGGTATCAGTGCTTTTGAACAATAAATTACATATTTAGAAGCCTCTTTAGGAAAATTCTCTGCGACAAGAGAGTGATCAAATTAAGATAGAAACTGCACATATGAAAACCGTGTTATTATATCATTACACACACACACACCGGGAGCTCACTCCACCACTCATTGGCTATTCCTGTTCATATTACCCTCTTCAATCATTTGCGGAAAATATCTCAGATTAATGGCAAC
The DNA here is from genome assembly GCF_057628025.1 of Oncorhynchus mykiss. Taxonomy (NCBI): domain Eukaryota; kingdom Metazoa; phylum Chordata; class Actinopteri; order Salmoniformes; family Salmonidae; genus Oncorhynchus; species Oncorhynchus mykiss. Next base: position 23,455,897 of record NC_143044.1, on the reverse strand, counting down.
CGTGTGAGCGATCTCTCAGGTTGCGTTCAAATTGGCACCCTATTCCCTACATAGTGAACTACTTTTGACTAGAGTCTCTAGTCAAAAGTAATGCACTATGTAGGGTATAGGATGCCATTTGTTACATAATCTCTCAGTGATTCATTAAACGAGGAATGGCATGAATAAAAAGGCAGATCTGCTCATATTGCCTCTCACATCCTATAGTATTCTGCTCCTGTCTCAGGATGGATGGATAATTAAGTATGTTGTCAAGGGCAGCGGGCAATGTCCATGTCTGCAAATACATAGTTATGTCAGACATGGCTTCAAATACGACTCTAAATCTTTCAAATACTTTGAGCATTTGCTCTAGCCTGGAGTTTCAGATGGGCTGGTTTTGACAGGGTTTTGGGATATTAAATTGGTTCCATTGCGCCAGGCAAGCTCAATCAAGCGCAGCTAATGAATTTGAAATTATTTCAAAATAGTATTTGAACCCAAAGAGCAGTCACCTGACCTCGCCACACTCTATTGTAATGACAACAGAGACCCCCTGGCAGTGGTGGAAAAAGTACCCAGTTGTCATACTTGAGTAAAAGTAAAGATTCCTTAATAGAAAATGATTCAAGAAAAAGTGAAAGTCATCCAGTAAAATACTACTGTACTTGGGTAAAAGTCTAAAAGTATCTTGTTTTAAATGTGATGGAAAAAGTACTAAATTGTCATTCTTGAATAAAAGTACAAAGTAAAAGTAAACGCTATACATCAAATTATATTAAGCAAACCAGACGGCACGATTGTATTGTTTTTAAAATGTACGGACAGTCAGAGGCACAGTCCAACTCTGACATAATTTACAATCACAGTATTTGTGTTTAGTGATCAGAGGAAGTAGGAATGTCAACACATTATATTGATAGGTGCATGAATTGGACCATATTTCTGTCCTGCCTGAGCATTTGAAATGCAACGAGTACTTCTGGGTGTTAGGGAAAATGTATGGGAGTAAAAAGTACATATTTTCTTTAGGAATGTAGTGGAGTAGAAGTAAAAGTTGACAAAATATAAATAGTAAAGTACAAATAATGAAGAAAAAAAACAACATAAGTAGTACTTAAAATTATTTTTACTTTGTTATTTGACACCACTGCTCCCTGTGGGGAGTTCATTGGTTGGATGTTAGAAAGGACATTCACTGCATATCATTTTGCGGGACATCCTTGGTTGTAAATGTTAGCACTATTTTCTGTATTTATATATTTTTTATGAATGCTTTAGACACCAACTTAATTCTCCACACACATCCCAGTTTGTTGAGTGTGTCATAGAGATGGCCACAGTAGGTGTATGTTAAGCTCCAGTTGTTAGTATTGAGTGGTGATGAGACAGTGGAGGGTGTGTTGTTGTTTTTTTACACTGAGCAAAAATATAAATGCAACATGTAGTGTGTTTGGTCCCATATTTCAAGAGCTGAAATAAAAGATCCCAGAAATGTTCCAAACGCATCTTATTATGTGTACACATCTGTTACATCCCTGTTAGTGAGCATTTCTCCTTTGCCAAAATAATCCATCCTTCCACCTGACAATTGTGTGGCATATCAAGAAGCTGATTAAACAGCATAATCATTATATAGGTGCACCTTGTGCTGGGGAGAATAAAAGGCAACTCTAAAATGTGCATTTTTGTCACACAGCACAATGCCACAGGTGTCTCATGTTTTGAGGGAGCGCGCAATTGGCATGCGGACTGCAGGAATGTCCACCAGAGCTGTTGCCAGATAATGTTAATTTCTATACCATAATCTGCCTCCAATGTCGTTTCAGAGAATTTGGCAGTACGTCCAACTGGCCTCACAACCTCCGACCTCGTGTATGGAGTCGTGTGGGTGAGTGGTTTGTTGATGTCAATGTTGTGAACCGAAACGCCCCATGGTAGCAGTGGGGTTATGGTATGGGCAGGCATAAGCAACGGACAACGAACACAATTGCATTTTATTGATGGCAATTTATATGCACAGAGATACCGTGACGAGATCCTGAGGCCCATTGTCGTGCCATTCATCCACTGTCTGTTACGGTGCGTGAATGAGGACCCAAAAGCGAATCAACTTAAACAGAGCTTCTTTAATTACCAAACATAGGTAGGCTCAGATGGACCGGCAGATTCCGACAGGACAGGACAAGGTTACAGCAAACATGACGACAGTCTGGTTCAGGCATGAATGACACAAACAAACAAGAATCCGACAAGGACAGGAGCAGAAACAGAGAGAGATATTGGGACCTAATCAGAGGGAAAAAAGGGAACAGGTGGGGAACGGGGTGAATGGGTAGTTAGAGGAGACAAGGGACAGCTGGGGGAAAGCGGGGGAGAAAAGGTAACCTAACACGACCAGCAGAGGGAGACAGGGTGAAGGGAAAGGACAGAGACAAGACAACATGACAGTACATGACAGTACCCCCCCACTCACCGAGCGCCTCCTGGCGCACTCGAGGAGGAAACCTGGCGGCAACGGAGGAAATCATCAATCAGCGCACGGTCCAGCACGTCCCGAGAGGGAACCCAACTCCTCAGGACCGTACCCCTCCCAGTCAACTAGGTACTGATGACCACGGCCCCGAGGACGCATGTCCAAGATTTTACGGACCCTGTAGATCGGTGCGCCCTCGACAAGGATGGGGGGGGGGGGGGGGAAGACGAGCGGGGGCGCGAAGAACGGGCTTAACACAGGAGACATGGAAGACCGGGTGGACGCGACGAAGATATCGCGGAAGAAGAAGTCGCACTGCGACAGGATTAATGACCTGAGAGATACGGAATGGACCAATGAACCGCGGGGTCAACTTGCGAGAAGCCGTCTTAAGGGGAAGGTTCTGAGTGGAGAGCCAAACTCTCTGACCGCGACAATATCTAGGGCTCTTAGTTCTACGCTTATTAGCAGCTCTCACAGTCTGCGCCCTATAACGGCAAAGTGCAGACCTGACCCTCTTCCAGGTGCGCTCGCAACGTTGGACAAAAGCCTGAGCGGAGGGGACGCTGGACTCGGCGAACTGAGATGAGAACAACGGAGGCTGGTACCCGAGGCTACTCTGAAAAGGAGATAGCCCGGTCGCAGACGAAGGAAGCGAGTTGTGGGCGTATTCTGCCCAGGGGAGCTGTTCTGACCAAGACGCAGGGTTGCGAAAAGAAAGACTGCGTAAGATGCGACCAATAGTCTGATTGGCCCGTTCTGCTTGACCGTTAGACTGGGGGTGAAAGCCGGAAGAGAGACTGACGGAAGCCCCAATCAAACGGCAAAACTCCCTCCAAAATTGAGACGTGAATTGCGGACCTCTGTCCGAAACGACGTCTGACGGAAGGCCATGAATTCTGAAAACATTCTCGATGATGATTTGTGCCGTCTCTTTAGCAGAAGGAAGCTTAGCAAGGGGAATGAAATGAGCCGCCTTAGAGAACCTATCGACAACCGTAAGAATAACAGTCTTCCCCGCTGACGAAGGCAGTCCGGTGACAAAATCTAAGGCGATGTGAGACCACGGTCGAGAGGGAATAGGAAGCGGCCTGAGACGGCCGGCAGGAGGAGAGTTACCGGACTTAGTCTGCGCGCAGACCGAACAAGCAGCCACGAAACGACGCGTGTCATGCTCCCGGGTGGGCCACCAGAAACGCTGGCGAATGGAAGCAAGCGTACCCCGAACGCCAGGGTGGCCGGCTAACTTGGCAGAGTGAGCCCACTGAAGAACGGCCAGACGAGTAGGAACGGGAACGAAAAGAAGGTTCCTAGGACAAGCGCGCGGCGACGGAGTTTGAGTGAGTGCTTGCTTTACCTGCCTCTCAATTCCCCAGACAGTCAACCCGACAACACGCCCCTCAGGGAGAATCCCCTCGGGGTCAGTGGAGGCTACTGAAGAACTGAAGAGACGAGACAAAGCATCAGGCTTGGTGTTCTTAGAGCCCGGACGATAAGAAATCACGAACTCGAAACGAGCGAAAAACAGCGCCCAACGCGCCTGACGCGCATTAAGTCGTTTGGCAGAACGGATGTACTCAAGGTTCCTATGGTCAGTCCAAACGACAAAAGGAACGGTCGCCCCCTCCAACCACTGTCGCCATTCGCCTAGGGCTAACCGGATGGCGAGCAATTCGCGGTTACCCACATCATAGTTACGTTCCGACGGCGACAGGCGATGAGAAAAATACGCGCATGGGTGGACCTTGTCGTCAGAGAGGGAGCGCTGAGAAAGGATGGCTCCCACTCCCACCTCTGACGCGTCAACCTCGACAACGAACTGTCTAGAGACGTCAGGTGTAACAAGGATAGGAGCGGATGTAAAACGATTCTTGAGGAGATCAAAAGCTCCCTGGGCGGAAACGGACCACTTAAAGCGAATCAACTTAAACAGAGCTTCTTTAATTACCAAACATAGGTAGGCTCAGATGGACCGGCAGATTCCGACAGGACAGGACAAGGTTACAGCAAACATGACGACAGTCTGGTTCAGGCATGAATGACACAAACAAACAAGAATCCGACAAGGACAGGAGCAGAAACAGAGAGAGATATTGGGACCTAATCAGAGGGAAAAAAGGGAACAGGTGGGGAACGGGGTGAATGGGTAGTTAGAGGAGACAAGGGACAGCTGGGGGAAAGCGGGGGAGAAAAGGTAACCTAACACGACCAGCAGAGGGAGACAGGGTGAAGGGAAAGGACAGAGACAAGACAACATGACAGTACATGACACTGTCATCACCTCATGTTTCAGTATGATAATGCACGGCCCCATGTCCCAAGGATCTGTACACAATTCCTGGAAGCTGAAAATGACCAGTTTTTCCATGGCCTGCATACTCACCAGACATGTGACCCATTGAGCAAGTTTGGGATGCTCTGGATCGACATGCACAACAGTGTGTTCCAGTTCCTGCCAGCTAACCTAGCGGTTAAAAGTGTTGAGCCAGTAACTGAAAGGTTGCTGGTTCGAATCCCCTAGCTGACTAGGTGAAAAATCTGTTGATGTGCCCTTGAGCAAGACACGTAACCCTAATTGCTCCTGTAAGTCGTTCTGGATAAGAGCGTCTGCTAAATGACTTAAATGTAAAATATCCAGCAACTTCGCACAGCCATTGAAGAAGAGTGGGACAACATTCCACAGGCCACAATCAACAGCCTGATCAACTCTATGCGAAGGAGATGTGGCACGCTGCATGAGGCAAATGATGATTGGATCCCGTAATGTGGTTGGCATCATTTTCTGGGACCGCTACTATCTTTCCAGTGATCCTGCTGACCAAGGCTGGGTCTGAAGAGCTGTTTGATGTAGCAGCTCTCTTAGCTGTCTATCAAGCTAACAGGGTTTTCTTGGGGGCTTGAACGCAGCCCATGGCGCTGTTAGCCATTGTGGCTGGGACCGTGGATTTTCCCAGGCTTGTAGCTGTCTAGACCCCTGCTGTTTGTTGTTGTTTTCAATCGTCTCTGCGACCTGCCTTGTCTGAAACAGAGAGGAGTAACAGCGTAACCTTCATTGTTACCATGACAAAGACCAAACAGGAGTACTGTTGAGTACAGTGGTGTCTCTATCACAGGTGAAGGATCTTTTAAACAAACAAAAAGAGTTCCACAAGAAGTTGTTGCAACAACAAGAAAATAGCTTAAAGTGTTTTGTCCAATTACTGGTGGAGTCAACCAATAAAAGAATGGACTACCTGTAGAACAGTTTGTAGATCTCTCAGGGTCAGCTCAATGAGTTTAAACAGGAGTTTAAACAGGAGAACAGCAAGATGACAGCGATCTGTAAGTCAATGTTATCTCAAGGGACAATAAACTCGGAACAACATGATTGTGGACGGAATTGCAGAATCTCCACATGAGACCTGGATGGAGTCTGAAGATGGACCACAGGAAGATTGAGGTTGAGCGAGCCCACAGAACTGGAACACCCACCACTGGCCCAGGTGTCAGGCCCAGGCCGATAGTGGTCAAGTTCCTGAGGTTCAAGGACAAGGTAGTTGTTCTGGAAAGAACAAAGAACTTGAGAGGAACATATATCTTCCTCAACAAAGACTATCCTGAAGCTATGCACCAGAAAAGGTAAGAACTTATCCCAGCCATAAAAGCTGCCAGAGTGCGTGGGGACATTTCTCACATCTGCTATGACTCTTGTCCACCCTCCCTGCCAAAAGCCTGGAAGGGATGAGAGAGCCAGGCCTATGGGTTTAAAGCTTCAACATGCAGCACACACACACTTACAGACACCAACTGATTAATGGACTGCTGAATGTATATTTTTTACTCTTGCTTTGTTTGCTCTTTTCCATATTATGTATATCTCCAATAAGCTACCCAGGAAAGGGCTGAAAATAGCCCATGTGAATATATGTAGCCTTAGAAATAAGGTTTGTGAAATCAATAACTTTCTAACATCAGATAACATTCATATATTAGCCATTTCTAAGACTAACTTAGATAATTAATTTGATGATACAGCATTAGCAATACTAGGATATAACATGTATAGAAGAGACAGGAATGCTTATGGGGGAGGTGTTGCTGCATTTTCTGTATTCTGAGCCATATCCCTGTAATGTTGAGAGAAGATCTTATGTTAAGTGTTATTGAAGTGTTGTGGTTGCAGGTTCACCTGGCACATCTAAAGCCTTGTATTTTGGAGTGTTGCTATAGGCCACCAAGTGCTAACAGTCAGAATCTAAATAATATGTGTGAAATGCTTGGTCGTTTATGTGATGTTATCAGAGGTCTACTTTCTTGGGGAACTGAATATTGACATGTTTTCATCAATGTGTCTGCTCAAGAGGAAGCATCTCGCTGTAACCAGTGCCTTTAATCTGATTCAGGTTATTAATAAACCTACCAGGGTGTTTACAAACACAACAAGATCATCCACATGTATTGATCACATTTTTACTAATACTGTAGAACTGTAGACCTTTCTTCTAAAGTTGTGTCCATACCCATTTGATGCAGTGATCACAAGGACAAGGTAGCTGTTCTGGAAAGAGCCAAGAACTTGAGAGGAATGTACAGTATATCTTCCTCAATGAGGACTATCCTGAAGCTGTGCGCCAGAAGAGGGAAGGACTTTTCCCAGCCATGAAAGCTGCCAGAGCGCATGGAGACATTGCTTACATCCACTATGACTCTTGTCCACCCTCCCTCTTATGTGGATGATGTAAAAAAATATTTGTTTCATCTGATAATAAGGAGCATCCAACGCTGCACTTGATCAATTTATGAAATAGCTTCTTCCAATTATTGATAAACATGTGCCTGCTAATTAAGAAACTGACTGTTAGAACTGTTAAGGCTCAATTGATTGATTAGGAATTGAAAAACAGTATGGTTGAAAGAGATTGGGCAAAAAGAGTGGCTAATAAGTCGCTGCACATCTGACTGGCTGACTTCCTGCAAATTGAGAAATGATGTAACTAGACTTAACAAAAGAAAAATAAATTGTATTATGAAACCAAGATCAATGATATAAAGAATGATGGAAAAACCTTTGGAGTAGTTTAAATTAAATGATGGGCAGAAAGACACATTCTACTCCATCTTTCATCGAATCAGATGGCTTATTCATCACAAAATAATTTGATGTTGCCAATTATTTTGATGATTACTTCATTGGCAAAGTGGGCAAATTTAGGCAGGAAATGCCAACAATGAACATTGAGACATCGTACTCATGTATACACACAAATTATAATAATTGAAGAAAAGCATTACAAGTTTTGAACTTTGTTACCAGTTGTGTCTATGGGGGCGCTATTTCATTATTGGATAAAAAAAAACGTGCCCATTTAAGCACAATATTTTGTCACGAAAAGATGCTTGACTATGCATATAATTGACAGCTTTGGAAAGAAAACAGTCTGACGTTTCCAAAACTGCAAAATCTGTGAGTGCCACAGAACTCATGCTACAGGCGAAACCAAGATGAAACTTCAAACAGGAAATGAGCAGAATTTCTGAGGCTCTGTTTTCCATTGTCTCCTTATATGGCTGTGAATGCACCAGGAACGAGCCTGCCCTTTCTGTCGTTTCTTCAAGATGTCTGCAGCATTGTGACTAATTTGTAGGCATATCATTGGAAGATTGGCCATAAGAGACTACATTTTCCAGGGGTCCGCCCGGTGTCCTTTGTCTAAATTGGTGCGTAATCTTCAGCTGCGGGTATTTTCTCCTGGGATTCAGAACAGAAAGCACACTTCCACAAACGATATATCATCGAAGAGATATGTGAAAAACACCTTGAGGATTGGTTCTAAACAACGTTTGCCATGTTTCAGTCGATATTATGGAGTTAATTTGGAAAAAAGTTAGGCGTTTTGATGACTGGATTTTCGTTTTTTTTTTTGGTAGCCAAACGTGACGCACCAAACTGAGCGATTTCTCCTAAACAAATAATCTTTCAGGAAAAACTGAACATTTGCTATCTAACAGAGTCTCCTCATTGAAAACATCTGAAGTTCTTCAAAGGTAAATGATTTTATTTGAATGCTTTTCTGGTTTTTGTGAAACTGTTGCCTGCTGAATGCTAACGCTAATGCTAAATGCTACGCTAGCTAGCTACTGTTACACAAATGATTGTTTTCCTATGGTTGAGAAGCATATTTTGAAAATCTGAGATGACAGTGTTGTTAACAAAAGGCTAAGCTTGAGAGCTAGCATATTTATTTCATTTCATTTGCGATTTTCATGAATAGTTAACGTTGCGTTATGGTAATGAGCTTGAGGCTGTATTCACGATACCGGATCCGGGATGGCTAAGTGCTAGAGGTTAATACAAACAAATTATAATAATTGAAGAAAAGCATTACAAGTTTTGAACTTTGTTAACTTAGTGTTAGAGAGGTGGAAAAAAATGTGTTGTCGATTAATAATGACAAACTTACTGGCATTGACAACTTAGATGGGAAGCTACTCAGGATGGTAGCTGACTCTATGGCCACTCCTATCTGCCATATCTTTAATCTGAGTCTAAAGGAAGGTGTATCCCCTCAGGCCTGGAGGGAAGCAAAAGTCATTCCGCTACCCAAGAGTACTAAAGCGGACTTTACTGGTTATAACAGCAGACCTATCAGGTTGCTGCCAGCTCTTAGGAAACTGTTGGAAAAAATTGTGTTTGACCAAATACAATGCTACTTCTCTGTAAACAAATTAACAACAGACTTTCAGCATGCTTATAGAGAAGGGCACTCAACATGTATTGCACTGACACAAATGACTGATGATTGGTTGAAAGAAATTGATAATAAGAAGATTGTGGGAGCTGTACTGTTAGATTTCAGTGCAGCCTTTGATATTATTGACCTGTTGTTGAGAAAATGTATGTGTTATTGCTTTAAAACCTCTGCCATATCGTGGATTAAGAGCTATCTATCTAAAATAACTCAAGGGGTTTTCTTTAATGGAAGCGTCTCTAATGTCAAACAAGTAAAGTGTGGTATACTGCAGGGCAGCTCTCTAGGCCCTCTACTATTTATTTTTATTTTTACCGATGACCTGCCACTGGCATTGAACAAAGCAATGTTTCCATGTATGCTGATGATTCAACCATATACCCAACAGCAACTACAGCTAATGAAGTCACTGAAACACTTAACACAAAATTGCAGTCTGTCTTGGAATGGTTGGCCAGTAATAAACTGGTCCTGAACATCTCTAAAATTCAGAGCATCGTATTTGGTACAAATCATTCCCTAAGCTCCCTAAGTCTGGTCGCCGGTACGCCGTTTGGGTCCAGGGTATCCTGCGCCGGCTCTGCGTGCTGTGTCTCCGGGGAGCTGGGAGGGTGCAGTGCGTCCTATGCCTGTGCTCCGCTCGTGCCGGGCAAATGTGGGAGTGGAGCCTAAGGGAGAGGTGTGCGTAGTAGGCACTAGATCTTCAGTGCTTACCCGCAGCCCGGTTCAACCTGTGCCTGCACTCTGGAGGGTCCGGGCTAGAGTTAGTTATCCAGCCTGGGGGAGTGGTGCCAAGGCTGCGCACCAGAGCTCCTCCCCCACAGCCCGGTCCTTCAGGTGCCTCCTCCTAACACCAAGCCTCCTGGAGGTCTCCCCAGCCTGGTGGGTCCTGTGGCAGCCCCACGCACCAGACTGTCTCTCTGTCTCCTCCCCACAGGTGCTCCAGTCTGTCCTGAGCTGCTAGAGTCTCCCGTCTGTCCTGAGCTGCTAGAGCCGCCAGTCTGTCCTGAGCCGTCAGAGCCGCCAGTCTGTCCTGAGCCATCAGAGCCGCCAGTCTGTCCTGAGCCGTCAGTCAGCCAGGACCTGCCAGAGCCGTCAGTCAGCCAGGACCTGCCAGAGCCATCAGTCGCCAGGACCTGCCAGAGCCGTCAGTCAGCCAGGACCTGCCAGAGCCGTCAGTCAGCCAGAACCTGCCAGAGCTGTCAGTCAGCCAGGAGCTGCCAGAGCCCTTCAGTCCTGAGCTGCTCCTCAGTCCTGAGCTGCCCCTCAGTCATGAGCTGCCCCTCAGTCCGGAGCTGCCCCTCTGTCCAGTGGGGCCCTTTAGCAGGGTTGCCAGTCCTAGGTCGGCGGCAAGGGTCGCCGCTCAAAGGACGCTACTAAGGTGGACTAAGACTATGGTGGAGTGGGGTCCACGCCCAGCGCCAGAGCCGCCACTGCGGACAGGTGCCTACCCAGACCCTCCCCTATAGGTTCAGGTTTTGCGGTCGGAGTCCGCACCTTGGGGGTTGTGGGTGATTGTCTATGTGTAGTGTTTGTGTCAGCACTATTGTTTATTAGCTTCACGGTTGTCATTTTGTTGTTTTGTAGTGTTCAGTTTTTTCAATTAAAATGACGAACACTTTTCACGCTGCGTATTGGTCCTCTGATCTTTCTCGCTTCTCCTCGTCAGATGAGGAGGACGAAGACAGCCGTGACACTAGGAAGAGACTTGTTGGTTCCAAACTTCTTCCATTTAAGAATGATGGAGGCCACTGTGTTCTTTGGGACCTTAAATGCTGCAGAAGTTTTTTGGGTAACTTTCCCCAGATCTGTGCCTTGACACAATCCTGTCTCAGAATTCTACAGACAGTTCCTTCGACCTCATGGCTTGATTTTTGCTTTGACATGCACTGTCAACTGTGGGACCGTATATAATCAGGTGTGTGCCATCATGTCCAATCCGTTCAATTTACCACAGGTGGTCTCCAATCAAGTTGTAGAAACATTTCAAGGATGATCAATGGAAAAAGGATGCACCTGAGCTCCATTTCAAGTCTCATAGCAAAGGGTCTGAAAACTGTTTTTTGTTTTACATTTTTTATACATTTGAAAACATTTCTAAAAACCTCTTTTCACTTTGTCATTATGGGGTATTTTGTGTAGATTGATGAGGAAAAACAATGCTGGCCATATAGGCAGAGTTCCTCTGTCTAGAGTCTGTGTTCTTTTGCAAAACTTAATATTTTTCTTTGTAACTCTGCCTAGAAGGCCAGCATCCCGGAGTCGCCTCTTCACTGTTGACGTTGAGACTGGTGTTTTGCGGGTACTATTTAATGAAGCTGCCAGTCGAGGACTTGTGAGGCGTCTGTTTCTCAAACTAGACACCCCTAATCTACTTGTCCTCTTGCTCAGTTGTGCACCGGGGCCTCCCACTCCTCTTTCTATTCTGAGACAGTTTTCGCTGTTCTGTGAAGGGAGTAGTACACAGCGTTGTATGAGATCTTCAGTTTGTTGGCAATTTCTCGCATGGAATAACCGTCATTTCTCAGAACAAGAATAGACTGATGAGTTTCAGAAGAAAGTTATTTGTTTCTGGCCATTTTGAGCCTGTTATTTTAATTGACAAAAACTAGCTTTTCTTTCAAAAACAAGGACATTTCTAAGTGACCCCAAACTTTTGAACGGTAGTGTATGTATATTTGTAAACAACTGCTGGTGCACGAAATCTAAGACAGTCACGAGGTTTTGCTACCCTGAGGTAGAGTATCTCATGATAAGCTGTAGACCACACTATTTACCAAGATAGTTTTAATCTGTATTTTTCGTAGCTGTCTACATACCACCACAAACCGATGCTGGCACTAAGACCGTACTCAATAAGCTGTATACGGCCATAAGTTAACAGGAAAATGCTCATCCAGAGGCGGCGCTCCTAGTGGCCAGGGTCTTTAATGCAGGAAAACTTAAATCCCTGAGTGGCACAGTAGTCTAAGGCAGTGCTAGCTGTGCCACTAGAGATTCTGGATTTGAGTCCAGGCTCTGTCGCAGCCGCCGTGTCCGGAAGACCCATGGGGCGGCGTACAATTGGCCCAGCATCGTCCGAGTTAGGGGAAGGTTTGGCCGGCAGGGATGTCCTTGTCCTATCGTGCACTAGTGAATCCTGTGGTCGGACAGGCCCAGTGCACACTGACACGGTCGCCAGGTGTTAGGTGTTTCCTCTGGTGCATTGGTGTGGCTGGCATCCGGTTTAAGTGGGCATTGTGTCAAGAAGCAGTGCGGCTTGGTTGGGTTGTGTTTCAGAGGACGCACGGCTCTCGACCTTTGCCTCTCCCGAGTCTTTACGGGAGTTGCAGCGATGAGACAAGACTGTAACTACCAATTGGAAACCACGAAGTTACTCCACACACAGAGACACGTACAAAGCTCTACCTCGCCCTCCATTTGGCAAATCTGACCACAATTCTATCCTGCTGATTCCTGCTTACAAACAAAAACTAAAGCAGGAAGCATCAGTGACTCGGTCAATAAGAAAGTGGTGGCAAATGGATCCTGAACAACCTGACGGGCCACCCCCAGGTGGTAAGGGTAGGTAACAACACATCTGCCACATTGATCCTCAACACGGGGGCCGCTCAGGGGTGCGTGCTCAGTCCCCTCCTGTACTCCCTTTTCACTCATGACTGCATGGCCAGGCACAACTCCAACACTATCATCAAATTTGCAGATGAGACAACAGTTGATAACCAACAACGATGAGACAGCCTACAGGGAGGGGGTCAGAGACCTGCCCGTGTGGTGCGAGGAGAACAACCTCTTCCTCAACGTGAACAAGACAAAGGAGATGATTGTGGACTAAGGAAAATGAGGACCGAGCACGAACCATTCTCATCGACAGGGCTGCAGTGTAGCAGGTTGAGAACTTCAAGTTCCTTGGTGTCCACATCACCAACCAACTATCATGGTCCAAACACACTAAGACAGTCCTGAAGAGGGCACAAAAAAGCGTACTCCCCCTCAGGAAACTAAAAAGATTTGGCATGGGTCCACAGACTCCAGCCACCCCAGTCATATATACTGTTCTCTCTGCTACTGCATGGCAAGCGGTACCAAAGCGCCAAGTCTAGGTCCAAAAGGCTTCTAAACAGCTTCTACCCCCCAAGCAATAAGACTCCAGAACAGCTAATCAAAGGGCTACCCAGACCCCTCTTTTACATTGCTTCATCTCTCTGTTATTATCTATGCATAGTCACTTTAATAAGTCTACCTACATGTACATATTACCTCAATTACCTCGACTAACCGGTGCCCCAGCACATTGACTCCGTACTGGACCCCCTGTATATAGCCTCACAATTGCTATTGTTATTTTACTGCTGCTGTTTATTAAAAAAATATATATAATAATGTACTTATCTATTTTTTTACTTAACATGTGTTTCTTCTTAATAGGCAACAGATGAAATAAGTTATGATAAACTTCACAGGGTGGGGAGAGTGCACTGTGATGAGCTTGATGCTCCTTTCCAATTAATATCGAGGGTCATATTCTGGTGACATATTAACCGATGCTTGGTTGCCCTTTACACATAATACTCTGTTAATGTATATACTCTACCCACACTGTATCTGCGAGCTGTTTGCTATAGCGCACGTGCCAAGACCAGAGTGGGCACAATCACTATATAACGCAACATTTGTTGTGGCAAAACCATCAGTTGAAAAATACCTATTTTTTTATTCGGAACACGGTATTTAACCCCAAAAGCAATTTTATGTGGACTACGTCATCATGTACAGCCTTTTATCCACTAAAAGTCAATTTGATGGAAACACATCTCTGTGCATATGGTTTTTATGCAGATTTTAGAATATTCACATGAAAATCTGTTGCCAATTGTATGGAAACCTAGCTACTGAGGACCTTTTACCTGAAGAATGTGTTTGTTTTCTATGATTATGTATTGCTTTTCATGTATTGATGTGAATATTGATGTGATAATGTACAGTATATTCAAATCAAATCAAATTTGAAATGCTTACAGTGAAATGCTTACTTACAAGCCCTTAACCAACAATGCTTTAAGAAGATAAACTGCATGCTTTCCCGAGTCGTAGTGGGAGGACCACACAACATATCATTGCGTGACACTAAATTGACTTTTATATGATGGTTATTATATCAATATTTGAATTTTACAGATACAAAAAGATCCCACATTGTCTAGTGTATTTAGTTTTGTCGATATTTGGAAAGTTTAACGTCAAATATGCTGTTTCCATCAAGCTTGTCATGACATTTTTTATCAGACATGTACTTTACTCCCGAGTGGCGCAGTGGTCTAAGACACTGCATCTCAGTGCTAGAGGTGGCACTACAGAGTGTCACGCAGAGCGGAACAGATGAACCCAAGAGCAGACTCAGACGAGGAGACTGGGATGAGGTAACCAAGGTATTTATTGAAACACGGGGGGAAGATTGAGTGCAGGCCAGGGGAAGCTCGGTCGGGTAGTCGGACACCAGGTGTTGAGGCTGGAGCAAGAGGTGTTGGGACAGGGTAAGCAGGTCCGGAGGTGAATTCAAGGGAGCGTAGAGTGGGGAATCCAGGACAGAGTAGCAGGACTGACGAGAAGTTGGACTGGAGACCAAGACCAGAGTCAAAGCGGGCAGAATTAGCAGAGATTACGTTCTGGCAGTGTGGAAGTGGCCGGACTGAGTATTTGTAGAGGTCTTGATTATGGAACAGGTTGCAGCTGGTGGGGATCTGCTCTGACTCCTGCACACCTGTCTCTGCACACACACACACACACACACACACACACACACACACAGAGGGAGAGGGAGAGGGAGAGAGCACTGGGGGAGTGGCAGCAGGTCAAGGAGACACAGGATGAGCACTAGAGGGTGTGGCAGGAGCAGATGTGACAGTAGCCCCCCCCCCCCCCCCCGCTCGACCAGGCTTATCTGGGTGTGAGGTATAGAAATCCCGTAAGAGGGAGGGGACCAGAATGTGACTGTGGGGCACCCAGCAGCGCTCCTCAGACCGAATGCAGCGCTCCTCAGGCACTCCCAGTCCACCAGGTACTGCCAGCCGTGACCCCGACGGCGCACATCCAGAAGGCGCCGGGCGGTATAAGGGTGGAGGAGCTGCTGCAGGAGGAGACAAGGGACTGGAGAAGACATGTTTAAATCAGGGACACATGGAAGGTTGGGTGGATCTTAAGAGAGTGGCAGTACGGGCCCTCCTCCAGGTGCGATGACAAAGGCGAATGTGGTCATGGACTGAGGGCACCGCTACCTCGACCTCTTGGGCAGGGAACAAGGGGGTTTGATAGCCCAGAGCACACGTGAAGGGTGACATACCTGACGAGGTGTTGATGAGGGTGTGGTGGGAATATTCCACCCAGGGTAGCTGAGCACTCCAGGAGGAAGGGTTAGCTGAAGTCACACAGCGTAGGGCAGTCTCCATCTCCTGGTTGGCCAGTTCGGTCTGGCCGTTGGTCTAGGGATGTATCTTTATATCTTTATGTTTGAAGCCTGAAATGTGGCAAAAGGTTGCAAAGTTCAAGGGGGCCGAATACTTTCGCAAGGCACTGTAGACAAAAACGAAGCATCCAATCACATCCTTCAGAACGTCATTAACCAGGCTCTGGAAAACAGCAGGAGTGTTAGTGAGAACAAACGGCATGACCAAATACTCAAAGTGTCCAAGTGGTGTGTTGAACGCCGTTTTCCACTCGTCCCCCTCTCTGATGCGGACAAGGTGGTAGGCATTCCGGAAGTCGAGTTTAGTGAACACCGTGGCACCATGGAGGTGGGTTAAAGCAGAACTAATGAGTGCCAAGGGATACTTGTTCCTAACGGTGATACTATTCAGTCCACCGAAGTCTATGCACGGCCTCAGTGACCCATGACAGGTCCAGCAGCCAGGGAATCCTGGATGTACCCCTCCATAGCCTCTTGCTCGGGGCGAGAGAGGTTTTACAACTGGCTACAGGAGAGAGGAGCTCCAGGCTGGAGGTCAATAGCGCAGTCATACGGCCGATGAGGAGGCAGAGACAGGGTGTGGTGCTTGCTGAACACAGGAGCTAGATGGACTGGGGCACAGGCAAGGCAGGGGGAAGGGCAGAATATAGATAATTAGAGTGACAAAATGTACTCCAAGTGGTGTCTTGTACTCCTTTGTCGTGTCTTTACTATCATTAAATTGTAGACTTATACAGTAGTTTTTATCAAAGATTCTCTGTAATTAGTATTATGCGATCAACTGATTAATCAGGTAACTGTAATTAACTAGGAAGTCGGGGCACCAAGGAAAAATATTCAGATTACAAAATAATAATTTCCTAAAATAACTTTTCAGATATTTTATCTGATCAATTAGTCTTCGAATTAATGAATTATTTACTTTACCTCACGTTAGTCTCATTCCAAACGTCGTAAATTGTTTGTTATCTGCACGAACCCAGTCTTCACTATGAGTCATCCATACATCAATTGTCTTAAATCATTTATTTATTACTAACTAGGTAATTCACAGAAATGCATAAACAAACAGTAAATATGGTTACAAGAAATGATAGGAGAATGTGCCCTAGTGGGCTAAACCGGCATGGCGGCTTGTTGGACAAAAGGGTAAGTGGGGGTCGACTAAGAAGTCACTACAGAGTGACAATTATAACAATTGAAATGCTAATCCTTTGCACATGAACGCTCACTCATTCGGGAACAATTGCAATCGATATACAGTATATATTTACACTCAGTGTGTCGTCTTGATCGCTGGTGAAAAGTTTGTTTCTATTGGAGAATGTCTCTCTCTCTCTCTCTCTCTATCTCTCTCTGTCTTGGTTAGAGGAGATAGTTCAGAGTGACATTCATTAATTTGTTATAAAATGGATGTTTCGGCAGTTGTCGTTCTTCGCGTTCAATGATACCGAATTCCTAGCTGCAGACTAGTAATTAATATCAAATACTTGTTCTTATTCTGTCGGTATCGATAGTCTACGAGTTTAACCACGTGGTATGGTTAAACGATTCAGCAATTGTCTACAACCTTTGTCCCCTCCTAATGGAGAAAAACATGGTCTGGTGATAATTTCTCAAAGTTGGGTTTTATTCAGAATTACAGAAAGGGGCTGTCCCAGGACGCCTGACCCTAACTGGGCTCAGGGGCGGTCCTCTGATTTAGTTACTGTACTGTACTGTACTGTAGGTCTCCAAACTCCAACTCCCTTTTTGAGTTTTCCTTCATTAAACAGTCCAAAATCACATTGTAAAATTGTGTAAACAGTATCATACTCACGCATTCATCTTATACAACAATTAGATGTTTTATATAAATAATTATATAATTAGATGTATTATATAAACAGCGTTATGGTAATGTGGCCACACCGTCTCCCATGAGCTTCCCCAAGTTGTAACAAACGGACCAGTTCGTAGCTGGATTCTTCGCCGATCTTTTATACTTTCTCCGGAACATGAAATTTGTTTGTACCTCAAGTTCTGTGAGGTGGAAGGAATTCCTTTGTTCTCTATGAAAATGTACTCTCTCTATACTGTGTGTCCATGAGGAGATCCTCAGGAATTTACGACGTCTCTCTGGCCACAGCAGCCTAGTTGAAGGAGGAAAGGGGGAGGCAGGGAGAGGGGGATGGGGCTCACCACACCCAAAGAGGCAACGTCATGACACCTTCCAGCGGTCCAGTCGATCTGTGAGTTGTGCAGCTTTAACCAAGGATTGCCAAGAACCAGGGGAGAGCGAGGGCAGTCGATTATGTGGAGACTGATCATTTCCTGGTGATTCCCAGAGAGACACAGGATGACCAGAACGGTTCTCTCACTTACACGGGTGAGGAGCTGTCCATTGAGAGCATTGGCATCGAGGGGTGAATCAAGTGGAGCAGTGTCCAGACCCAACTGGATAACAACACCTCGGTCCAGTAATCTCTCGTCGGCACCCGAGTCAATGAGGGCAGGTAGAGAAGATGGACCGGCGCTTTGACTCAACAGTATATCCCCCACAACTGCTGAGCCACCCCCTTTAGCTGGCCACAGTATAGGCAGCTCCTCAGGAGAGAGAGAGACAGGCCCGGTCGAGCCGTGTGGGTTCGGGTTCTGCCCTCTCTCTCCGACACTCACGGAGACGGTTGTCGATGCAGATGGCGAGAGACATGAGCTCCTCAAGTCCATCAGGCTCATCCCTGGACACCAACTCATCCTTGATGGTTTCGGTGAGAGCGTTCTAGAATGCTCCCTGAAGGGCCTCCTCATTCCAACCGCTCTCAGTGGCGAGGGTAGCGAAACTCGATCGCCATCACATCGACACTTTGGTAGCCTTGTCAGAGGGACAAGAGTCACTTGGCTGTATTCTTACCGCAGACAGGGTAGTCGAAGACTCTCCTCATCTCCTCCGTGAAGCTTGCGTAGGAGGAGCCGACAGGGGACGGTTTCTCCCACACAGCCGTGGCCCAAGAAAGCGCTGCTCCACAGAAGCTGCCAATCAGGAAGGAAATCTTGGCCCGTTCGCTAGCACAAGCGTCGGGCTGTTGCTCGTAGACCAGCAAACATTGTAACAAAAAGGCTCTGCAAGCTCCAAGGTTGCCATCGTAACGCTCGGAGGCCGGAACGAAAGTCTCTCGGAGCAGAGGAGGCGAACTAGGGGCTGGTTGCGAGCTCTGGGCGAAGGTTCGGCCCTGCCGGTCAGACAGGCTCCGTGAAAACTCCTTGATGTGCTACAGAAGGTTTTTCAGGGCTTGGTCATGTGCTCGAGCAGGGCGCCTTGGCCGGCGAGGGTTTGGTGGATAGGATCTGAACAGGTGAACCCAAGAGCAGACTCAGGCGAGGAGACTGGGATGAGGTAACCAAGGTATTTATTGAAACACGGGTAGAAGATTGAGTGCAGGCCAAGGGAAGCTCGGGCTGGTAGCCGAACACCAGGTGCGGAGGCTGAGGCTGGAGCGAGAGGTGTTGGGACAGGGTAAGCAGGTCCAGAGGGGAATCCAAGGGAGCGTAGAGTGGGGAATCCAGGACAGAGTAGCAGGACTGACGAGAAGTCGGACCGGAGACGGGGACCAGAGTCAGAGCAGGCAGAATGAGCAGAGATTACGATCTGGCAGTGTGGAAGTGGCAGGACTGAGTATTTGTAGAGGTCTTGATTATGGAACAGGTCGCAGCTGGTGGGGATCTGCTCTTACTCCAGCACACCTGTCTCCGCCCACACAATCACACAATCACACACACACACACACACACACACACACACACACACACACACACACACACACACACACACACACACACACACACACACACACACACACACACACACACACACACACACACACACACAGAGAGATAGGGAGAGCTCTGGGAGAGGGAGAGAGCACTGGGTGAGTGGCGGCAGGTCAAGGAGACACAGGATGAGCACTAGAGGGCGTGGCAGGAGCAGATGTGACAGATAGACCAACATTGTTTGCATAGAGAAGACAGTAAAAAGTACAGGACCTAAAATCGATCCCTGTGGGACACCTTTTGTAATATCAAGGAAATCTGACTTAACACCATCAGAAGAAACACATTTTGTCTTGTCGGTCAAGTAATTTTCGAACCAATTACATGACACCTGATCCATACCGATAACAGAAAATATTTGAATCAATAAAGTGTGGTCAACAGTATCGAAAGCCTTCGATAGGTCTATAAAGAGGGCAGAACAGTGCTTATTCCTATCCATACCCTTTACCACATCATTTAACACCAAGGTGTGTGGGTGGGTGGGTGTTTGTTCTATGGTGGTAAGTAACACTGACCTAGCAGGAAGGTCAGGAACTATTGATTTCTACCTCCACTACAATGAGGTAGGTAGAGTGGTAGAGTAGAGCTGCATGAACTCACACACACACTACAATGAGAATACAAAGCTACATGCTCCAATTCACTTGATGCAAGAGATACCAGAGCTGTGTTTCATTCAGTGATGAGGGCTGAATGGTTCTTCCTTCTTGTTGGCTACTCATGTGGACCTTTTCTTTATGTTCCTAACTACAAAGAGTAATTTCCTTTGCACACCTGTTTCCAATATTCAGACATGATGCAGAAACATAAGTGAAAAGCTCTGTCTGTGATTGCAGACAAAATACAGTCACAACCGTATATTACAGTGGAGTCTCCATGATGACATGCCACCTGAGTGCTTTCAGCTAGCTAGTCCTATCAGTTCAGCAGTCACTTTGAAGGAGAAACTAAATACAAAATGGAATGATACAGTTGAACAATACAGTATCTGGACGTACAGTACAGTACAGTACAGACAGAAGCACACACACGCTTAGCTTAGCTTATGGTAGTCCATTGTATAGTCCGATGATGACTTCCACTTCTGAGTTTACAGTCAGTTATTTGGTGGCTGTAGAGTCCAATCAGATATTTATTGCAGATGGGGCATGTGTAGTCTGTGTTGGCGTGGGCAGGCATGGCTGTATGTCTCCTGAGTCGCTTTGTGCTCCTCTCTTGAGACATTCTAATGACATGGCTGAGCCAGTGCAGTTAGTGTTGGGTGACAATGGCCTCCATACTCTTGCAGCTGGTCTTAGCAAGTATTTCTGTATGGGGCACATGGTCGCGCCAGGTGATTCCCAGGTTGCGCTGCTGGCATCCTATGTGGAATTGCGCGAGCTGCTTGATGTGGCGACTGTAGGTGACCCAGCTGTAAAGAAGTGTGGTGATGCAGACAGCTTGATAAATGGCAACTTTGGTGTGGAGGTGGAGATCCCTGTTTTGGAAGACCCTGCGTCTGAGTTTCCCAAGGTCAGCTGAGGCTTGCTTGATCCTGTTTTGAATTTTGGGGTTGATGCTGCAGTCTTCCGAGAGGATGCTGCCCAGGTATTTGAATGACCGGACTATTGCCAGTGATTTGTGTTCAATGGTGAAGACAGGTATGGTGGGTGGAGTGCTGGATCTCCATTGGCAGACAACCTCTGTCTTGGTGGTGTTGATAGACAGTCCCATCCTGCTATAGACCCTCACAGCCATTACAAGGATGGACTGAAGGTCCTTCGGAGTGTGGGCCACAAGGGCACAGTCATCAGCATACTGCAGCTCAAGAACCCGCTTAGTTGAAACCTAGGTGGTTGCTTGGAGCCTGATGTTGAATATGTTTCCATCCAGCTTGATGTCCACTGCAACCCAGCTGCTGTTCTCAAGCTCCATTTGGAGAACCTGGGTGACACATAGGAGGAAGAATTAAAGAGTACAGGTGCTAGCACGCACCCCTGCGTCACACCAATGCCTACTCCAAAGGGCATTGACTCCTGCCCTTCTATGTCCACCTGAGCCATCATTCCATAATGGAACTGGCAAAGGATGTTGATGTCTGGACAGCCAAATTTGGTAGAATGCCCCATAGTAGTTCCCTGCTCACAGTGTCGAAGGCCTTGACGAGGTCAACAAAGGCCATGAAAAGGTCCTGAAGTTGTTCACGACACTTCTCCTGGAGTGGCTGTACCATGAATATAATGTTGACAATATTCCTGTTCTTTCTGAAGCAGCATTTGCCACACCCTGATCTGTTTCACCTGTCTTCGTGCTTGTCTCCACCCCCCACCAGGTGTCTCCCATCTCCCCTCATTATCCCCTGTGTATCCATACCTGAGTTTCCTGTTTGTCTGTTGCCAGTTTGTCTTGTCAAGCCTACCAGCGTGTTTTTCTGTACTCCTGTTTTCTTTAGTCCCTGTTTTCTAGTTATTCTGGTTTTGACCATTCTGCCTGCCCTGACCCTGACCCTGCCTGCAGTTATGTACCTTTTGAAACTGCCTTGGATTACTGACCTCTGCCTACCCTGACCCGGAGCCTGCCTGCCGTCCTGTACGGACTCTGCCCTGGATTACCAACCTCTGCCCGCCCTTGACCTGTCGTTTGCCTGTCCCCTGTTTTGTTAATAAACTTCTGTGATTCGAACTGTCTGCATCTGTTTCTTATCCTGAGTTCTGATAGCATTGTGACTCTGGCAACAGTTCCTCTGTGATGTTATTCACCAGCCTGTGTAGCATAACCTTGGCCAGGATCTTGCAAGCAACAGCCAGAAGGGATATCCCAAATCAAAATCTAATCAAATCAAATGTTGTTGGTCACATACACATGGTTAGTAGATATTATTGTGAGTTTAGCGAAATGCTTGTACTTCTAGTTCTGACAGTGCAGCAATATCTAACAAGTAATCTAACAATCCCACAACAACTACCTAATAGACACAAATCTAAGTAATGGAATGGAATAAGAATATATATAAATATATGGATGAGCAATGACAGAGTGGCATAGGCAAGATGCAATAGATGGTATAAAATGCAGTACATACATATGAGATGAGTAATGCAAGATATGTAAACATTATTAAAGTGACTAGTGATCCATTTATTAAAGTGCCCAACCTTGCCTTCTGGATGGTAGCAGGGTGAACAGGCAGTGGCTCGGGTGGTTGTTGTCCTTGATGATCTGTTGCCCCAGATGGACTTGTCACCCTTGTTCTTATAGATGGTGACAATATTTCCATCCTTTTGGGGGACGATCTCCCGGTCCCAAACCTCAGTGATGTACTGTTGGAGCATTCTGGTGCAGAAGTAACCTCCCTTTCTAAGTAGCTCTGCCGGGATGCTGTCAGCTCCAGGAGTCTTACTGTTCTTGAGGGAATGGAGAGCTGATAACACCTCTTGCAAGGTTGCGAATGGTTGAGGTCTGGAATGGGTGGACGAACAGGCAGTTCTTCCAGGATGAAGTGGTCTGTTGGAGAGTGCTGGCTGAATAGTGCTTCAAAGTGGTCAGCCCACCTCAACAGGATCTGGTTTTGGTCCTTCAAGAGAGTCTGACCATCAACTGTTTTCATGGCGGTGATGTAGCGACTTCTTGGGCCAAAGATAGGTTTAACTGAGTTGTATAAATTGTGCATGTTGTTTTTGTTGCGATAAATTTGGATTTCCTAAGACTTATTCCTCTACCATTCGTTCTGCAGAGCATGTAAGGTTGTGCACTTGTGCATGTTGTCCAGTAAAATTGTGATGGTGTGCGAGTTCCCATCTAACCAGTCCTGATGTTTCCTAACTCTGTAGCCAATGGAGTGGGCCGCTGCCTGACAGAGCAGTGAGCTGAGATATGCCCACTTCTGTTCCTTGGGGTCCTCTGAGCTCAGAATGGGCTCAATCTCCTTCAGCCTTGCAGCGAGAGAGTGATGGAACTCGTCCCTTACTGCAGCTTTCTCAAGCCGAGTACAGCACAAATGCCCCTTACTGGACTTCTGCAGGCATTGGGGGGACGTATTCTCACCTGGAGTTGAACCAGTATCCTACGGTTATCTGTCCAGCATTCTGCACTCCTCATGGCACGTGTCAACAGGACGTCATTGGTGTCAGAATTTCTCACTATGACGTAGTCAATCAGGTGCCAGTGTTTGGAGCGTGGGTGCATCCATGATGTTTTGTTCTTGTTCTTCTGCTGGAACAAGGTGTTAGTGATGATGATCATGCTCTGCACATAGAGTTAGCAGTCTCATGCCGTTCTCATTGACCTGGCCAACACCATGCCTACCCAGCACTCCGCTCCATATCCTGTTGTTCTGTCCCACACTAGCGTTGAAGTCACCCAGCAGAAATATCTTGTAATTTCTGGGGATGTGGTGAAGGGCCTCATCTAGTGACTGGTAGAGCAGTCCTTTGCCTCATTTTCAGATGGTAGTAGGATAGCTCTTTTTTGCCTAGGGGGATACTATAAGGGCACAAGGCAAGACCCAGATGAAGACACAGGAGGCAGATGGTGAGAGTCTTTGTAGTTTATTTATAATCCAAAAGGAGTTGGCAAGAGAATGGTCATGGACAGGCAAAAGGTCAAAACCAGAATCTGAGTCCAAGAGGTTAAGAGTGGCAGACAGGCTCGATGTCAGGGCAGGCAGAAGGGTCAGCCAGGCAGGTACTGAGTCCAGAAAAAACAGGCAAGGGTCAAAACCGGGAAGACTAGAAAAAGAGAATAGAAAACAGGAGCACGGGAAAACACTCTGGTTGACTTGAAAACATACAAGACAAACTGGCACAGAGAGACAGGAAACACAAGATAAATACACTAGGGAAAATAAGCGACACCTGGAGGAGGTGGAGACAATCACAAGAACAGGTGAAACAGATCAGGGCGTGACAGATATGGAGAGACATGAGTCTTTCACTTATGCCGACAGGTGTTTCGGTATCCTTTCCAGAAGAAGGTGTAGCCTTCTCCCTCTTCTTTCAGAGAACCTTCATCCAGGAACCTGGTCTCGATCAGGGCAGCAATGTCAATGTTTTAGCGCCTTAGTTTTGCAGAAATCAATGTGGTTCTCTGATCGGGTCTATCGTTATTATCGTCAGTGTTCAAAAGAGTTCTGGTGTTCCATGTCACCAGTTTCAGGGAAATTGTTTTCTTTATCATTTTTCGACCGTTGAGTGTAACTCCCGATAGGTGCAGTAGCCTATCCAGGAAGGAGTAAGTGGGCAATTGTTAGGCCTCTCCCCAGCTGGGGTGAGCAGCGCGGCTCCTAAATAGGGCTGCTCAGTCACACAGAGGTCTCCCGAGAGCAGCTGCCACTCAAGTCCCAACTGCTGGCGACCATAGTATCCCTGTGCCGCTGGCATGCAGGGGTCTAATTAAGGGCTCCCAGTGCATTCACTCTTGTCCCCTGCACCAGACACCCCAACTCTGCCATGCTTAAGTCCGGTTTCCGGTTAATGGCTTCACCGAGGTCGGATGTGGATACCTATACAAAGGAAGTTATTTAAAGTGCCGCTGAGGGTGCACAATCCCCAAAAGCACTACTTCATTGTAGGAAGGTGGATTCCAGTGGCAAGGGAGGAAACCCAGGATGACCAGTGACCAGCATTTTCCACAGCTGCAGGAGGCTGTTGGCTGTTGGCGTCTGCCTACAGCGCTGACAGCATGCTGCATTTCTCTCAGGGTGAGCTCCCCTAACCCTTGTCGTACCAGACTAACCCACAAGGCAGCCGGGCAGTGGTTGATGACTGCCAGGGCGTGTCCATACAGAGGTGGGCCTATACTGACACATCTCTGGGGCCCACTGCTGCTCTGAAATCCCCTGCCGGTTCGCCTGGGGTTTCAAGACAAACAGTTAACTTGTGCTGCAATGAGGAGGTTGGACAGGAGTATACACACAGTACAGAAACCCATGTTCTCTGCTCCACTGAGGTGGAAGTGAAAGTGGAGCAGGGCAGAGTGAGTTTTAATGTGCAGGGCTGCTGTGAAATATAATTTATATCCATTAAATCTGTCTCTCTCAACCCTCCCTCTCTACTGTGTGTGTGTGCCACTTTCAAGCTAATTCTGCCACTGTCGCATCCCATCGTCACTTACCTGGCAAACAAGCGGTGGTAGAGACACTGTCCTGATGGCCAGCATTCATACACATTTAACAGCAGCCGTAATGTTTGGCAGACATCAATCCGAAGTAATATGCTGGATTAATACGCTGAGATGATTTTCTACACAAATAGGTTTGGTTTGATGGCATGGTGTGCGTGTGCTGGTACGTGTGCATGTGCGTGTGCGTGTATGATGGGGTTTTATCCAAAGTATCTCTGAGGAAGTGTCTCTTTGGCCTGTATTACGCTATGATAAAAACATACATTTGAAATTTGAAAAATATGGGGAAAGATTAGCAGCCGGATACTGTATTTGCTGCAGTTGAAGATTTAATCAGCTAACATTCAGGACTTCTGGATATGACTAAACTATAACGTGACAGAAACTGTAGTCTAGCGTAGCCAGCAAGTGTTTAGATTGATAGATAGAGTATAGGTTAGGGCCAGGAGTTTTTCTAGGTCATGTGACCTGCCCAGGCAAAAGTAGAGGGTTAATAACTAGTCAGCTGGTCATGAAAAAGTATTGGTCCTAAGTATAGGAGCTAAAGATGCACATTTGCAACAAATTGACAAATTGAAAACTGCCAGATAATTATCATAAGGAACAGGGGAGAATCACACTACTGCTCTCCCATTCTTTTATCACTGTGATGAGAACAACGTTTCTGGCATGCTGTGCCTTCTTCAGGGTTGTTCAACCTGATTAAGTGTATTTGGACATATGGTGAATGTTTTATGGAATTCCATGCAACAAGATTGAATGTGATTTCCATCAGTATTTCAACCAGTGTAAATGGATTATGACTGTACTGAGAAGGTATGATTCCCAAATGACACTATTTCTACTATACAGTATAATGCACTACTTTTTACCAGAGCACTGTGAGCCCTGGTCAAAAATAGTGCACTGAATAGGGAATAGTGTGCCATTTGGGACACACTTAAAAGCATTAATAATCAAGCAGAATAAGCTTCTCCCTGTTGTGCAGTGGACTGTGACAGCACGAAACAGAGATGGAGATGGAATGAATGGTGAGAAGTGCTTATGAAATATGGATATGAGAGAGATGAGAGAAGAGGACTGTGGAAGTTGACACTCAACTACACAGTCAGATGTTTGTGTTTAATAACAAAGTCCTCAAATTTGACTTGAAGTTACTTAATGAAGAAATCTCAACACTTCACTTTAGCCTCAAAGCAAAGCTAATTCATGGACCTTGGCGTACAGAATGTGTTACTCATCTGTTCATTTTCGATGCTTTTCATTCATAAACGAGTGTGAGTGTGTGTTTCCCAGGTCCCCACAAGGCTATTTTAGGTTTAGGAGTTAGGGTTGAGGGGTTAGGGTTTAGGGGTTATGAGTTAGGGGATGGTGTTAAGGTTAGAGGTTAGGGTTAGAGTTTGGGGTTAGGGGTTGAGTTAGTGGTTAGGGAAAATAGGATTTTGAATAGAAATACATTTTAGATCCACACAAGGATAACAATACCAAACGTGTGAGTGTGTGTGGCAGGAAGTGAACAACTTGTGAATAGTTCATATTTCCTCTAACTAAGGAAACGTATGCATGGTTAGACCGCTGCAGGCATAGCTATTCCAGGAGAAACAACAGCTATGAATAGAGAGTTGGTGTTTACTCCTACCACATTCAACCCTCTTACTATCTTCCTTACACATCTGATGATGCAGAAGACACATCACACAAACCAGCTCCAATGGAATGAAAAGGTGCCTTAATAAATACAGTAATGTTGTTGTTGACTGAGATGTGAGGGTTTATATTGACATTCAGTGCTTACGACGCAACACTTTACGCTTGGTTCTCTGTGTGCACTGTAGGTCTACTACTACTACTACTGTGTGCACCGTTAGGTCTACTCAATCACTAATTTTGTAGCCAACCACACGGCAGTACTTAGCTGTGTATGGTAACTGCAGATAGCATGACATTCTCTATCCAATCGGTTGCTAAATAATAACAGTGCAGGTACAGAAGTAATTATAATTAAGCATTAAGGAACAAGGGGGTATAGTATATGGCCAATATACCACGGCTAAGGGCTGTTCAAAAGAACAAAAGAACAGCCCTTAGCCGTGGTATATTGGCCATATACCACAAACCCCCAATGTGCCTTATTGCTATTATTAACTGGTTACCAACGTAATTAGAACAGTAAAAAGTAATTTTTTGTCATACCCGTGGTATACGGTCTCATTTCAGCCAGTCAGCATTCAGGGATCAAACCACCCAGTTTATAACATTAAATATTCAATTCCCTATATTGAAATGGTATCTCTGCAACTTAATGTAAAGCGTGGCTGGATTCTGTAATAACAAGCTTCTCTATAACAAGACAAAAGTATAATGAAGACTGATTGAACATAAATATTGCCATTGTGGAGGAAAAAGCGGCATTTGTATGAATCCTCAAGCCCAGCTGAAGACCAGCATCATCAGTGTTAGCTATAGTGGTGAGAGTAGCACGCTATCAATGGCCTGTCTCTCACGCTCTCTCCCTCTTTCTCTCTCTCCCTCCCTCTTTCTCTTTCTCTCTTGACCCCGCCCCCATCTTTCTCTCCCTCTCTGGCGTTCAGCATCAAAAGACTGCCCGGAGGCCATCGTTTCTAATATTGTCTCAGAGTCCGTGTTTTTCACAAAACTACTGATGCATAAGTGCTCTGGAAAAACAAGGAAGAAACATCAAAAGTGCGTTTAAATCGTGGGATCATCAGACCACAACTAAATGCTTCCACCTGAATCCTGATTATTGTGGTAGTAGTAAAGCCTCCACTTGACTGGACAGGATGCGTTGCAATTGGCTTGTTTCGTTTTCATTCTTGAAATCTGCCAGACTGCTTAATATTCATTTCAAAACAAAGGCCCATTAACAATGAGAAGGATCATGCTGATTTAGAGGATAGAGGGAAGGACAATACTGATCTTCTCTGTGAAACTGACAGACGCGTGCACAACCCCCCACCTAAGTATTATATAAACTGTGGTCTGGTTGAGTTACTCTCTCTGCAGGGAAGTGTAAACAGCTGCAGTGTCAGGACATAGCACACTGCCAGGGGCCTCGGGCTCTGTGACATCATCACTGCGTGACACACAACACAGTGACAGGGTCCATCTTACCATTTTACTTAGAACAGGGAGAATGCCTGATGTTGCTCGGAACTCACTGCTGTATTTTTGCATGGTTCCTTGTGTTGAAATGTGTGTGGTTTCAGATTATTATGTAACCTGGTGGAGGGTGTGTAGGCCTGTTTTTTCTCTAGAATAAGGCAATGCTTCTAAATGTTATTTGTCATATTGCCCTTTTATTTGGAATCTTTTAGCCTCTTTTCCCTCTTTTTAGTGTCACCCTTCATGCACTCAGGACACACACACACAGACAGAGCCAGCCCTAGCAACTAAGCCCTAGCTGCCCGTGGCCACTGAGTGTACAAAACATGCTCTTTCCATGACATAGACTGACCAGGTGATGGCTATGATCCCTTATTGATGTCACTTGTCAAATCCACTTCAGTAGATGAAAGGGAGAAGACAAGTTAATGAAGAAGGATTCTTATGCCTTGAGACATGGATTGTGTATGTCAGCCATTCAGAGGGAGAAGGAGCAAGACAAAAGATTAAAGTGCCTTTAAACAGGGTATGGTATTAAGCACCAGGCACACTGGTTTGAGTGTGTCAAGAACTGCAACGCTGCTGGGTTTTCCACGCTCAACAGTTTCCTGTGTGTATCAAGAATGGTCCACCACTCAAAGGTCATCATGCCAACATGACACAACTGTGGGAAGCATTGGAGTAAACATGGGCCAGCATCCCTGTGGAACACTTTCGACACCTTGTAGAGTCCGTGCCCCGACAAATTGAGGCTGTTCTGAGGGCAAAAGAGGGGGGGCGGGGGGGGACTCAGTCGGGGTCTCAACTTGGTTGTGCATCAGCAGTTTACCTCTTGTTGTCAGTCACTGACAGTCACTCAATTAGACCATTTCAACTAAACCATTTTAGATTGGTAAGTTAGTCTGCGTACCGAAAGGGCACGCAGGGCACGTGCGCAGGGGGCCCTGACCTCTAGGGGGCCCCCATTTGATTTAGTTTGTCCCTCTGACTCTGATATCGTATTAAGGGCAAAATGTGTAGAATTGCAGGAAATTTGCTTCAATATTGTGCTTAGGGACCCCAAAAGGCTAGGTCCGGCTCTGCGCACACACACATTCTGGTCAGACAGTGTCATTAGTAACAGTTTCATCCCAGCCCAGCCTCCTTCTCTGCTCTGGGTTGGTGGCCTGGTTTCTGTTGCAGTGCTCTGGGTGTGTCTCCGCCCCACACTGCCTAGTAGCTGCCACATCTAGATGCTGATTTATTCAAATGAGCTGGCAGGGGCTTGTGGGTCCATTGCCGAGATACGGAGGAGAGGACAGCAAGGAGAGACGTTTATCAGGACACCAATCAGAACACAATGTTTCGGAGAGGGTTTGAAGCTATTGATAAATCATTCTGAATATACAGTTTATGTGATAAATTCATAATCAGAATTTTTAGTAACGTATAATAATAATACAAATGATATATGCCATTTAGCAGAACTCCATTACACTGCCGCTGTTGTCTTTAGCCTCCGCACCAGTCTGTTCCGTATCCTAGACAATTTGCTATCATTATCTTGGTTGGTTCAACACAAGTTTGGCTTGGCAATATTGAGATATTTTTAAGCTTTGGAAAATCTGACTGTTTTGTGTCATTGTTGTGTTTGGACTGAATGTCATGAGTAAGTTATGATGTAACTTGGTCTTCAGGTACAGTTTCATGCCGTTCTGTGTGTATTTCCTCATAACAGTCATCACATCCAGATGTGTGGAATTGAGTTGGGCCTCCTCCCTCTTCCTCTCCAGATCTGCACCAGGGGTTTAGCATCAGATTAGTAGCAGGACCTGGCCCTCAAGGTTTTCAGATGTTACACTGGTCCCTGTTCCTAAGATAAAACAACAGTCCCTCTTCCCAAGAGGGATACATACAGTACCAATCAAATGTTGGACACACCTACTCATTCCAGGGTTTTTATTTAACTTTACAATTTTCTACATTGTAGAATAATACTGAAGACATCAAAATGATGAAATAACACATATGGAATCATGTAGTAACCAAGAAAAGTGTTGAACAAATCAAAATATATTTTATATTTTATATTCTTCAAAGCAGCCACCCATTGCCTTGATGACAGCTTTGCACACTTTTGGCATTCTCTCATTCAGCTTCACCTGGACTGCTTTTCCCACAGTCTTGAAGGAGTTCCCACATATGCTGAGTACTGCGGTCCAACTCATCCTAAACCATCTCAATCGGGTTGAGGTCGGGTGATTGTGGAGGCCAGGTCATCTGATGCAGCACTCCATCAGTGTCTTTCTAGGTAAAATAGCTCTTACACAGCCTGGAGGTGTGTTGGGTCATTGTCCTGTTGAAAAACAAATGATAGTCCCACTAAGCGCAAACCAGATGGGATTGCGTATTGCTGCAGAATGCTGTGGTAGCCATGCTGGTTAAGTGTGCCTTGAGTTCTAAATAAATCACAGACAGTGTCACCAGCAAAGCACCAACACACCATCACACCTACTCCATGCTTCACGGTGGGAACCACACATGCGGAGATAATCCGTTCACCTACTCTGCGTCTCACAAAGACACGGCAGTTGGAAAGACAAATCTCAAATTTGGACTCATCAGACCAAAGGACAGATTTCCACCGGTCTAAATCAAATCAAATTGTATTGGTCACATACACATATTTAGCAGATGTTTTTGCGGGTGTAGCGAAATGCTTGTCTAATGTCCATTGCTCGTGTTTCTTGGCCCAAGAAAGTCTCTTTAGTAGTGGTTTCCTTTAGTAGTCGTTTCTTTGCAGCAATTCCTCCATGAAGGCCTGATTCATTGTCTCCTCTGAACAGTTGATGTTGAGATGTGTCTGTTACTTGAACTCTGTAAAGCATTTATTTGGGCTGAAATTTCGGAGGCTGGTAGCACTAATGAGCTTTTCCTCTGCAGCAGAGGTAACTCTGGGTCTTCCTTTCCTGTGGCGGTCCTCATGAGAGACAGTTTCATCATAGCACTTGATGTTTTTTGCAACTGCACTTGAAGAAACGTTCAAAATTCCATATTGACTGACCTTCATGTCTTAATGATGGACTGTCATTTGCTTATTTGAGCTGTTCTTGCCATAATATGGACTTTGTCTTTTACCAAATAGGCCTATCTTCTGTATACCACCCCTACCTTGTCACAACACAACTGATTGGCTCAAACGCATTATGAAGGAAAGAAATTCCACAAATTAACTTTTAACAAGGCACACCTGTTATTTGAAAGGCATTCCAGGTGACTACCTCATGAAGCTGGTTGAGAGAATGCCAAGAGTGTGCAAAGCTGTCATCAAGGCAAAGCGTGGTGTCACGCCCTGACCTTAGAGAGACTTTTTTATGTCTCTTTTTGGTTTGGTCAGGGTGTGATTTGGGTAGGCATTCCATGTCCTTTATTTCTATGATTTGTGTTTCTATGTGTTGGCCGGGTATAGTTCTCAATCAGGGACAGCTGTCTATCGTTGTCTCTGATTGGGAATCATACTTAGGTAGCCCTTTTTCCCTCCTTTCAGTGTGGGTAGTTAACTTTGTTTGTGGCACTTAGACCTGTTAAGCTTCACGGTTGTTTTGTTATTTCTTGTTTTGTTGGCGACATTTTATTTAAATAAGAGAAAATGTACACTCGCCACGCTGCACCTTGGTCTACTTCCAATGACACGTGGCTACTTTGAAGAATCTCAAATATAAAATATATTTTGATTTGTTTAACACTTTTGGGTTACTACATGATTCCATATGTGCTTTTTCATAGTTTTGATGTCTTCACAATTATTCTACAATGTCGAAAATAGTAAAAAATAAAGAAAAACCCTTGAATGAGTAAGTGTGTGCAACTTTTGACTGGTACTGTATATATCTATCTCTCCCTCTCTGTCCTTCAGTCAGCAGAAACAGGACCTCCTTGGTCTGGTTTGTGTTTCTGATATAATCGTTAATAAATGAAAGCTCTTATATCATACGCCCTGAGGCTTGGGCTGTTCCTGGGCTAAGGCTGGTAAAGACTTCACATATGGCAGGACAGCAAAGAGACTGTGACAGTCCCCCTGAGAGAGAGTAGTCGGAGAGAGAGGGGAGAGCGAGGAAGTTAAAGAGAGAGAGAGTGAAAGACAGCTCTCCCCACCAGCAAATGGGTTTCCTGACCGAATAGATTGCCCTTGACACACACTGTCCTTGTGTTGGTCAAAAACGCTTACATTGACTCTAATGGGGGACAAGCGTGTGCGACCTGCCGAAGGTTGTACTAGTAATTATGCCACTTAGGACTATTTTACATGCAAGGTTGTATCGGCAAAAACAGACACGAGGGGCATTCCAATATGATGTTCCTTTGCATTTCATTACCCCTTCACCTTCTGTTGTCAGACAAGAAAATATAAATCTCCTGTTCTCTTACATTTCAGTCATTTAGCGGACACTCTTATCCAGAGCGACTTAGGGTTAAGTGTCTTGCTCAAGGACACATCAACAGATTTTTTACCTAGTTGGCTTGGAGATTCAAACCAGCAACCTTTCATTTACTGGTCTAACTCTCTTAACTGCTAGGTTACCTGCCACCCTCTTCTTTCACCGTGAAACCTTCATGTCTACAATGACCTAGTAGAACTGGGTAGAACAAATAGAACAATTGGAACTGTTGTCTGGATTTTAGTCCATTCATACTGTTTGCCTTTGCTTTTTATTTGTCTCTTGGACAGGCCGTCATTGCAGATGGGCATGAGTTCTCTATGTCCAATGCCCTGTACATGTATACAGACTGTCCTCAAGAGGAAAATAGTAATTGAGTAAGATAATTGTATTGTTATAACCCTATCAAAACTTAAGTAGTAGCATCATCACTACCTTCATCATTACCATTATCCTTTATCCTCATCATCCTCCTCCAACTGCTCTGTGGAAAAGAAAGAAACGTGGGAGAGAGAGAGATAAAGCGAGGTAGACAGACAATGAGAGAGAAAAAGAGACAGACAGACAGACAGAGAAAAAGCAAGAAAAAGCAAGTGTGTTTTGTGTAAGTCAGAGAGAGAGAAAGAAACAGAGATTGAGAGAAACAGAATGAGAGGTAGAGTTTTGTATTGAGCCCTAACCAGCAGGGAGCTCTCTCTGAGGCTAACAATGTGAGCAGATGTAAGCAGGAGGACTCTGCCAAAGAGAGAGGATGCCTCCCAAATGGCACCCTATTCCCTATATAGTGCACTACTTTTGACCAGGGCCCAAAGGGTGTAGTGTGCCATTTGGAACGCAGATACAGAGAGAGAGGGCTGATGTAACAGTTTGCTGGGCGAAGGTGTTTCTGGTGCTCATTTCATTCGCTCCATGCAAGCTGTGAGCTATTGTCAGGGGAGACTTAAAGGTCCAATGCAGCCGTTTTTATCTCAATATCAAATCATTTCTGGGTAACAATTATGTACTGCTGCTTTTTTGACACCACACTCCACCAAGCAAGTCCTGCAGGCTCTAGTTTTGTCATGTTTTGATTATTGTCCAGTCGTGTGGTCGAGTGCTGCAAAGAAATACCTAGTTAAGCTGCAGCTGGCCCAGAACAGAGCAGCACGTCTTGCTCTTCATTGTAATCAGAGGGCTGATATAAATACTATGCTGCCAGTCTCTCTTGGCTAAGAGTTGAGGAGAAACTGACTGCATGACTTCTTCTTTTTTGGAAGGAACAATGTGTTGAAAATTCCAAATTGTTTGCATAGTCAACTTACACACAGCTCTGACACACACACTTATCCCACCAGACATGCCACCAGGGATCTTTTCACAGTCCCCAAATCCAGAACAAATGGAAGAAAGCGTACAGTATCATATAGAGCCGTTATTACATTGGAATCCCTTCCATCTCATCTTGCTCAAATAAACAGAAAACCTGGTTTTAAAAACAGATAAAGCAACACCTCACGGCACAACGCCTCTCCCCTATTTGACCTAGAATAGATAGTTTGTGTGTATGTATTGATATGTAGGCTGTTTGCCTTTTTTTAAATTGATGTAGTTCTGTCCTTGAGCTGTCTGTTATGTTCTGTATTATGTCATGTTTCATGTTTCATGTTTCGTGTGGTCTACAGGAAGAGTAGCTGCTGCTTTCGCAACACCTAATGGGGATCCTAATAAAATGCCAAAATACTGTGATTGTTTTCAAAAGTTAACAAAAATATCTTAGCAAATAGGAATTTCTCAAGCAAGAATTTTGCTAGGACTTTCTGGGAGTTGATTGAGTGGGAAGGGGGAAACTGAAAATGTGCTTTTATTGGTAGAGAGCTTTGGAACTCTCTTTCTTATGGTCTATTAACTAATTTACTGCATGGTGATGTCACCATGGAAGGCCAAAACTCCCTCCCACCAAAACAGACTGATATTTCAATTGGTATTTTCAAACAGCTCTTACACTAAAAGGGCATAATCATCATTTTCACAATTTAACAGTATTATTCCAACCTCATAGTGTGGAAATACATATAAAACACAGGAATATCACATTTTGGACTGCATTGGGCCTTTAAACCTCAAACCTGTGTGTGTGTGTGTGTCCATGTGCACGCATGTGCATGTGTGTTTGTGCGCTTGTGTCCGTGTGTGCGTTTGTGTCCGTATGTGTGCCTGTAAACTGTACAGCAGAAGGCAGGGAGGAGCTCTCCAGCACTCCAACGCCAGATGAGAATATGGTTTCCATGGAAACACATGGTTACTATGGGATAGAGACCTACCATACAATAATAGGTGCTCCTGGTTTGGGATGAGATTCTACTTTACCTACTGCCGGTTGGGTTGGATATTACAAATAAAATATGGGATGTTAACTGGGCAGGGTCAGGTTGTGTTTACATGTCTCTGTTTTAGATTTGAAATATATGATCTGCACAGTTTCCTCTGCTCTGACGCAAGCAGTATCTGTTTCCTCTGCTCTGATGCTTTACAGTATCCATGCAGATGGACAGAGAGAGACAGACTGTGTGTCTGTGTGTGTGCCTGTGTGTGTGATATATTCTGAGTTCAGTCCATCCTCCCTGTGCAATGGCCATTTTGTGTGCTCTATGCAGGTCAATACACATTCAGGCTATGTGTTTCTCAAACAACCCCACTACAGGATCTCTTAGTAAATCCGCTGGGCCTATGTCCTCCATATTGTGCCTGGTGCAGTAATCCAACTAGCTACACTCACACACACACACACAAACACACACACACACACACACACAGACACACACACACACACACACACACACACACACACACACACACACACACACACACACACACACACACACACACACACACACACACACACACACACACACACACACATCCTCTCTCTCTCCCAGACACACACAGGTTCAATGGCAGAAAATCCATAGCTCTTTCTAGGAGGAGGGATTCCATTAGATAATAGATATGGAATCCATCTGGATTCCCACCTTATCTTCTCCCAGGGTGTAGGATCAATACTGAGGTTACGTCCCAAGTGACACGCTATTTCCTACATAGTGCACTACTTTTGATGAGAGCCCTATGGGCTATGATCAAAAGTAGTGCACTACATAGGGAATAGGGTGCCATTTTGGACACAATCTGGGGCTTCAGCTCAACCCCCAACAATAACAGGAAATTAATGGGACAGGTGAGAGAGGCTGTGTGTGCGTGTGTGTGTGTGTGTGCGTGCCTGTGTGTGGAGCAGCGTTTGGAGAGCAGCAATGACACAGATTGGGCAATCCGACGGAGAGTTAATTGGTTGAATGTTGTTTTGAATGAGGAAGGATTGGAGGTGCTGAGAAAGATCAGGAAGCAACACAAATAGTGTAGAGAGGTGCCTAATCTTTTGCAAGATGATAGAATATGTTTTTAATGTCTTTCAGGTTGGTACCTTTCAAAACAAGAGAAGTTGATTTTTGTCTACAGCTAAAAACAATTAAACTTGCTCATTGTGCGTGTGTGTTAGTGCGTGTATGTGTAGTTCCACCCGCAGCTTTTCCAGAGTGGAGCCCGTAGTGGTTTCCTGTTGGACTTGCCAGGTGCAGTGTTTACAGAGACCGTTGCTGGGCAACACATTCCAAACAGGGTTCTGTCTGCAGAACACTGACTGAGCACTGTAAAGGTCAGAGTAGGGTCACCTAGAATGGGGACTGCCTCGTACTCCAGTCAGTGCATGGTGTGTGAGACCATAGAAATAGAATGACCAGAACTGTTAAAAGCCTCTCAGACCACGGCAACTTGACTGGATCACTCATGGGTATATTCAATATGGCCACTGTTCCGCCCATCAAGGAAAGTCAACCCCACCTCTGACCTAAAAACAGTATGCCTAAAACAAGCAGCAGGTGGCAGTATTCTCAATTAATTCCCCATATGGAGTGGCCAACCCTTATCCTGGATTCTCTCTCTCGCCTCTGAATGAATCATTACACCCTTCGAGGGCCCTCCACCCCTCCTCACTCCCTTCACCCTCTTAAAGGATTAACTCCAGTATAATGTTGTCATGCCTCTCCTGCTGTAATGACTGGAGTGGCTCACTTCATGTTTTGCTCTGTCGACCCACACACAGACTCTGGTGAAATACACACTCACCCCATAGACTCACCACACTGAAGGCTATCCTCTGTCCACAGAACAGCTCCGCACAGTCCATTTTTATTTTAACATGAGCTTTTTGTGAAAGCGACTGTTTTAATTATATGTAAAACAACAGTAATTAACAATAGTTCCCAATAATGACCAACCAGATGCATGATGTTGGGTGGGAATCAACTTGCGATTATTGCCCTGTCTTTATAGATGGGTTATTTGTTGAGAAACAAAATCTGTGGGGCAAAACAGATGAGGTTGGCTTAGATTGTTGACAATCTAAGCTATATTTCGTCTCCAATGTTTATTGAACACATAAATAAACATGGTTAACTAGCTAGAGAATTTTTTTGTTATATTAACATTGACATGAAATCAGTCAATACACTTCAAAACAAGACATGGTATCAAGAACAAGATGAAACGAGCTGAAACGAGCCACTTCCGATTCTCCACATGGCAGTTTCTTGTCATTCTTCTTAGCCATCCAGAATCACAACAACGTACTGATTTCTGCCCCATGGAAGTGCACACATAATTTTCGTGACGCTGCCAGCTAACCCATCTCTCTGTAGGCTACTGGTATGAGGGAACCATGGGCTGTTCGGTGTGTCATTCTGTGCCAGCTGTGTGATGTCATCAGTAGGAAGTTCTTTCACCAGGCCAGACACAACCTGTCTGCTCCCGTCAGGAGGCCAGGGGGGCGCCGTAACCCACTGTAACCTGACACACCATCAAAGTCTGGGAGAAACGCTGGTCACTCCCAGACAAGAGCGTTATTTATTTTCTCTGGACGAGAGGAAATTCAATTCCTCTGAGGTTCTGGGGTTTGTCTTGAACTCTCAGAGAAAAGTCCACATTTTAAGAGACATAACAGAATGGTTTTGAGATCAGTGAGAGAGTTTTGGGGTGTATAAAGGAATTAGATTGTATTTGTGTCTTGAGCAATTTGTCTTTTTGAGTATCAAATCAATGTTTTGAATGTTTCTCAGACAGCTTTCGCTGGTGCTAGGCTAACTGCAGAAAGGACAGACAGAAACAACTCTCTTGGTCTTGATCTCAGACTAGTTACACATGCTTCCATCACTCCAGCCATTAGACAGAAAGGGGCACACCTCCCTACACAAGAGCAAAATACATACACTACATGACCAAAAGTATCTGGACACCTGCTCGTCAAACAGCTCATTCCAAAATCATGGGCATTAAAATGCTGCTATAACAGCCTCCATTCTTCTGGGAAGTCTTTCCACTAGATGTTGGAACATTGCTGGGGGGACTTGATTCAATTCAGTCACAAGAGCATTAGTGAGGTCTGGCACTGATGTTGGGCGACCACAGCTAACTAAGCTAGCCGTTTCACATCCGTTACACTTACACAGAACCCAAACCGGCTGCGCGCGTGCGCCCTCGTGCGCTATTGTGCATACATTTATTTTGTCCCCCTACACTAAACGCGATCACGACACGCAGATTAAAATATCAAAACAAACTCTGAACCAATGACATTAATTTGGGGACAGGTCAAAAAGCATTAAACATGTATGGCAATTGAGCTAGTTAGCGTGCACATGCTTGCTAATTTGTCCTATTTAGCTAGCTTGCTGTTGCTAGCTAATGTGTTACTGGGATATAAACATTGAGTTGTTATTTTACCTGAAATGCGCATTGTCCTCTACTCCTACAATTAATCCACACATAAAACAGCCAACCGAATCGTTTCTGGTCATCTCTCCTCCTTCCAGGCTTTTTCATCTTTGAACATATATGGTGATCAGCATCTAAACTTTCATAGTATTACCACAACTACCGGCAAAACAGTCTTTCAATCACCCACGTGGGTATAACCAATGAGGAGATGGCACGTGGGTACCTGCTTCTATAGACCAATGAGGAGATGGGAGAGGCAGGACTTCCAGCGCCTTCTGCATCAGAAATAGAAAGGAGTTCTATTTTAGCCCTTGGCATCGAAGACTCTCGTTGGTGCGCGCGAGCAATGTGGGTGCAATAATTGAATAACATGGATTTCTAAATTTATTTTGAGACGCTCGCACACGCGACGTGTCCGGTCTGGTCAGCATGTAAGGCTTGTGTCCGGCTGCTCGGCCACGGAAACCCATTTCACGAAGCTCCCGATGGACAGTTCTTGTGCTGACATTGCTTCCAGAAGCCGTTTGGAACTTGATAGTGGGTGTTGCAACCGAGGATAGACAATTTCTAAGTGGTATGCGCTTCAGCACTCTGCGTTCTATGAGCTTGTGTAACCTACTACTTCATGGCTGAGCCATTGTTGCTCCTAGGTGCTTCCACTTCACAATAAAAGCACTTACAGTTGACCGGGGACGCTCTAGTAGGGCAGAAATTTGTCGTTGACTTGTTGGAAAGGTGGCATCCTAACATGGTAACACGTTGAAAGTTACTGAGCTCTTGTTATTTGTTGCCTGTTTTGCATGAAATTTTGGGATTAATGCAAGTCACATATCAGTTTGCAAACATCATTGAGTTAATAGAGTTGCACACAAACATGGTCTCTTTTTTTGCTTTCTTGAGTAAGGCAGCTCCAAAATGCAGGTGTTTCAGCCTAGCTCAGTGCTTTCTGTGGTGGTGGGGCAGCCAGTAGAAAAAATGGAGCGTAGGGGCTGGTAATGTTCTCTAGTTACGCCGTGATTGGCTCATTGTTCTGTCACTCATGGAGACACTACATCACTGCATAATCTACGGGGAGAGCTGAAAAATTCGGCCCCTACGGTGCTGCCATAGAGTTACAGTTGAAGTCGGAAGTTTACTTACAGCTTAGCCAAATACATTTAAACTCAGTTTTTCACAATTCCTGACATTTAATCCAAGTAAAAATTACCTATCTTAGGTCAGTTAGGATCACCACTTCATTTTAAGAATGTGAAATGTCAGAATAATAGTAGAGAGAATGAATTATTTCAGCTTTAATTTCTTTCATCACATTCTCAGTGGGTCAGAAGGCTTACATACACTCAATTAGTATTTGGTAGCATTGCCTTTAAATTGTTTAACTTTGGTCAAACACTTCGGGTAGCCTTCCACATGCTTCCCACAATAAATTGGGTGAATTTTGGCCCATTCCTCCTGACAGAGCTGGTGTAACTGAGTCAGGTTTGTAGGCCTCATTGCTTGCACACACTTTTTCAGTTCTGCCCACAAATTTTCCATATGATTGAGGTCAGCGTTTTGTGATGGCCACTCCAATACCTTGACTTTGTTGTCCTTAAGCCATTTTGCCACAACTTTGGAAGTATGCTTGGGGTCATTGTCCATTTGGAAGACCCATTTGCGACCAAGCTTTAACTTCCTGACTGATGTCTTGAGATGTTGCTTCAATATATCCACATCATTTTCCGTCCTCATGATGCCATCTATTTTTTGAAGTGCACCAGTCCCTCCTGCAGCAAAGCACCGCCACAACATGATGCTGCCACCCCCCTGCTTCACGGTTGGGATGGTGTTCTTCGGCTTGCAAGCCTCCCCCTTTTTCCTCCAAACATAATGATGGTCATTATGGCCAAACAGTTCTATTTTTGTTTCATCAGACAAGAGGACATTTCTCCAAAAAGTATGATCTGTCAATGGTGTATTGGAGGCGAAGTCAGGTGCAGGAGAGCAGAGTATAATGAACAGGCGCACTTTTAATAAAGTTCCAAAAACGAGAGCACTACATACATCAAACACCCTCAAAAAACGGAACATAAATGTGAAGCGCGTAAACTCACACCACATAACATGACATAGTTACACACAAAACATGATGGGAAACAGAGGGTTAAATACAAGCAGATTGATTGGGGAAATGAAAACCAGGTGTGTATGGAAACAAGATAAGACAAATGGTGCGATGAAAAATGGTGCGATGATGGCCAGAAAGCCGGTGACGTTGATCGCCAAACGCCGCCCGAACAAGGAGAGGAGCCGACTTCGGCGGAAGTCGTGACATGATCTTTGTCCCCATACACAGTTGCAAACGGTTGTCTGGATTTTTTATGGTGGTTTTGGAGCAGTGGCTTCTTCCTTGCTGAGGTTATGTCGATATTGGACTGATTTCACTGTGGATATAGGTACTTTTGTACCTGTTTCCTCCAGCATCTTCACAAGGTCCTTTGCTGTTGTTCTGGGATTGATTTCCACTTTTTGCACCAAAGTACGTTAATCTCTAGGAGACAGAACGCATCTCCTTCCTGAGCGGTATGATGGATGCGTGGTCCCATGGTGTTTATACTTGCGTACTATTGTTTGTACAGATTAATGTGGTACCTTCAGGTGTTTGGATATTGCTCCCAAGGATGAACCAGACTGTCACACCCTGGTCAAAGTATTTTGTGTTTATCTTTATTTATTTGGTCCGGCCAGGGTGTGGCATGGGTTTTTGTATGTGGTGTGTATGTGTGGGGATTGTAGCTAGTGGGGTGTTCTAGCTAAGTCTATGGCTGTCTGAAGTGGTTCTCAATCAGAGGCAGGTGTTTATCGTTGTCTCTGATTGGGAACCATATTTAGGCAGCCATATTCTTTGAGTTTGTCGTGGGTGATTGTCCTTTGTGTCCTGACGTCATTGGTCTGTGTTAGGAGACACAAGTATAGGCTGTTTCGGTTTTTGTTAAGTTTATTGTTTTGGTAGTGTTTGTGTTTAGTGTGTTAATTCATTAAACATGGATTGCAATAGACACGCCGCATTTTGGTCCGACTCTCCTTCTCATATAGAAAACCGTTACAGAATCACCCACCACAAAGGGACCAAGCAGCGTGTCAACAGGCAAGAACAGCCCAAAGTGGAGTACAGTATGGACTATACTTCTTGGGAGGAGATAGACAGGTGGGCGGTCGACCCAGGGAGAGTGCCGGAGCCCGCCTGGGATTCGATGGAGCAGTGCGCGGAAGGATATAGGAGAATGGAGTTTGCGAAGCAAGCAAGGCGGCGCGGACGGAGGCCCCATAGTCAGCCCCAAAAATTTCTTGGGGGGGGGCTCAGGGAGAGTGTGGCAGAGTCAGGAGCCAGACCTGAGCCAACTCTCCCTGTTTATCGTGAGGAGCCAAGGAGGAGACCAGAGCCGGTGTTGGAGGTGAGCGAAACAGAGACTGTGAAGGAGTTAATGGGGAAATTGGAGGAGAGAGAAATGAGGGAGTTGCTGTGTTGGTGTTTTAAACATGGAATTCGCCCGACGGAGCGTGTCGGGGATTTGATGGCACCTGGGTCAGCGCCCCATACTCGTCCTGAGGTGCGTGTTAGTCGGCTGGTTAAGATGGTGCCAGTCTCACGTACCAGGCCTCCTGTGCACCTCCCTAGCCTTGCACGTCCTGTGCCAGCACCGCTCTCAAGATCTCCAGTACGCCTTCACGGTCTAACCCATCCTGTGCCACCTCCACACCCCAGCCCTCCGGTAGCAGCTCCCCGCACCAGGCTTCCTGTGCGTGTCCTCGGCCCAGTACCACCAGTGCCAGCACCACGCATCAGGCCTATAGTGCGCCTCGCCTGTCCAGCGCTGTCGGAGCCCTCCTCCTCTCCAGCGCTGCCGGAGTCTCCCGCCTGTTCAGAACTGCCAGTTAGCATAGAGCTGCCAGTTAGCATAGAGCTGCCAGTTAGCATAGAGCTGCCAGTTAGCATAGAGCTGCCAGTTAGCATAGAGCTGCCAGTTAGCAAGGAGCTGCCAGTTAGCAAGGAGCTGCCAGTCTGCAAGGAGCTGCCAGTCTGCATAGAGCTGCCAGTCTGCATGGAGCTGCCAGTCTGCAAGGAGCCGCCAGAGCTGCCAGTCTGCAGGATGCCGCCAAAGCTGCCAGTCTGCAAGGAGCCGCCAGAGCTGCCAGTCTGCAAGGAGCCGCCAGAGCTGCCAGTTAGCATGGAGCAGCCAGGGCCGCCAGTCAGCATGGAGCAGCCAGGGCCGCCAGTCAGCATGGAGCAGCCAGGGCCGCCAGTCAGCATGGAGCAGCCAGTCAGCATGGAGCAGCCAGGGCCGCCAGTCAGCATGGAGCAGCCAGAGCTGCCAGTCAGCATGGAGCAGCCAGTCAGCATGGAGCAGCCAGTCAGCATGGAGCAGCCAGAGCTGCCAGTCAGCATGGAGCAGCCAGTCAGCATGGAGCAGCCAGAGCTGCCAGTCATCATGGAGCAGCCAGTCAGCATGGAGCAGCCAGATCTGCCAGTCGACCAGACTCTTCCAGATCTGCCAGTCGACCAGACTCTTCCAGATCTGCCAGTCGACCAGACTCTCCCAGATCTGCCAGTCGACCAGACTCTTCCAGATCTGCCAGTCGACCAGACTCTTCCAGATCTGCCAGTCGACCAGAATCTTCCAGATCCGCCAGT
Source organism: Oncorhynchus mykiss (assembly GCF_057628025.1). NCBI lineage: Eukaryota > Metazoa > Chordata > Actinopteri > Salmoniformes > Salmonidae > Oncorhynchus > Oncorhynchus mykiss. The sequence goes on along the minus strand of NC_143044.1, from coordinate 23,412,324 downwards.
CGACCAGAATCTTCCAGATCCGCCAGTCGACCAGAATCTTCCAGATCCGCCAGTCGACCAGACTCTTCCAGATCTGCCAGTCGACCAGACTCTTCCAGATCTGCCAGTCGACCAGACTCTTCAAGATCTGCCAGTCGACCAGACTCTTCCAGATCTGCCAGTCAGCCAGGATCTGCCAGTCAGCCAGGATCTGCCGAAACCACCAGCCAGCCAGGCAGATTCATCAACCTGCCTGAGCTTCCTCTCACTCCTGAGCTTCCTCTCACTCCTGAGCTTCCCCTCAGTCCCGAGCTGCCTCAGTCCCGAGCTGCCCCTCAGTCCCGATCTGCTCCTCAGTCCAGTGGGGTTCTGGGTGAGGACTACTAGGCCATGGTCGGCGGCGAGGGTGGACTATCCAGGGACGCGAGGAGAAGGGACTAAGACTTTGATTGAGTGGGGTCCACGTCCCGCGCCGGAGCCGCCACCATGGACAGACGCCCACCCGGACCCTCCCTATTGTTTTGAGGTGCGTTCGGGAGTCCGCACCTTAGGGGGGGGGTTCTGTCACACCCTGGTCAAAGTATTTTGTGTTTATCTTTATTTATTTGGTCCGGCCAGGGTGTGGCATGGGTTTTTGTATGTGGTGTGTATGTGTGGGGATTGTAGCTAGTGGGGTGTTCTAGCTAAGTCTATGGCTGTCTGAAGTGGTTCTCAATCAGAGGCAGGTGTTTATCGTTGTCTCTGATTGGGAACCATATTTAGGCAGCCATATTCTTTGAGTTTGTCGTGGGTGATTGTCCTTTGTGTCCTGACGTCATTGGTCTGTGTTAGGAGACACAAGTATAGGCTGTTTCGGTTTTTGTTAAGTTTATTGTTTTGGTAGTGTTTGTGTTTAGTGTGTTAATTCATTAAACATGGATTGCAATAGACACGCCGCATTTTGGTCCGACTCTCCTTCTCATATAGAAAACCGTTACACAGACGTGGAGGTCTACATTTTCTTTCTGAGGTCTTGGCAGATTTATTTTGATTTTCCCATGATGTCAAGCAAAGAGGCACTGAGTTTGAAGGTAGGCCTTGAAATACATCCACAGGTACACCTCCAATTGATTCAAATGATGTCAATTAGCCTATCAGATGCTTCTAAAGCCATGACATCATTTTTTTGTCATTTTCAAATCTGTTTAAAGGCACAGTCAATTTAGTGCATGTAAACTTCTGACCCACTGGAATTGTGATACAGTGAATTATAAATGAAAAAATCTGTGTGTAAACAATTGTTGGAAAAATAACTTGTGTCATGCACAAAGTAGATGTCCTAACCGACTTGCCAAAACTATAGATTGTTAACAAGAAATGTGTGGAGTGGTTGAAAAACAAGTTTAATGACTCCAACCTAAGTGTATGTAAACTTCCGATTTCAACTGTACATTACAAGTGCCCATCCAAGAAGGCTCAACGTCAGGGCCTCCCGGGTGGCGCAGTGGTCGCAGTGGTCTAGGGCACTGCATCGCAGTAACCAGGTCGCCAGGTGCACGGTGTTTCCTCCGACACATTGGTGCGCCTGGCTTTCGACCTTCATCTCTCCCTTGCCCGTACATGATTTGTAGCGATGAGACAAGATAGTAACTACTAACAATTGGATTCCACGAAAATTCAAAAAAAGAAAAAAGCAGGCTCAACGTCATTTACCACAGATAAAATGACATCAAATCATGTTATATGTACCATAGCTTTGATTGGACATATCAACATCATACTTTCCAAATCTTAGCTAGCAAGCTAGCAGTCATCATCATGAAGTCAAGTCAACAATCTACTGGCAAATCCTTTTCAATCCTTGTCATATTAAGAGAAATTGTGAGGGGAAAAGAGAAAAAAAATTATCGTTCTCATCGGCCATTGGACATAAACATTACACAACAAGTTGGAAATCGCAAATTCAACAATAAGTGGTTTGGAAGGAATCAGTGGGTAACTGCAAGCATTGGAGTGGGTGTGTGGTCCAAACACAGACTTGGAGGTGGTCCAAGTCTGTGTTTAAAGGTATCTTTTCCATTGGCCATGCTGTCAATCCAGCTTGACTACTGCTGCGTACGAAACAACTGGAAACTCGGAACTTGGAAATCTCAGACTTCAGTGAGTTCAAGACTACTGGGAACTCGGAAGAAAACACGCTCCGACTGGGAAAACACTTTGAACGGTCATCTAATTCAGAATTCCAAGTCGGGAACTCTGGCCTCTTTCTAGAGCGCAGACCTGAACATCACTGATGTCATGAGTCAACCTTCTTTTTTTCAGAGTTCCCAGTTGAAACTACCATAATCCAGAGAATGCCAGACCGCCGCGCCTCCTTCCTGTTCAAGTGAGCACAGCACAATAAGGTGAGTCCAAAAATGTTTTGTATGCTGCTGCATAAATGATGTAATATGCCAGGGAGATATCTATATTGTAGCTAAGAAAGTAATACTAAGTGTATGTTGTGTAGTAAGCAGTTAGTAACCCATGTGCATCACCCTCACCCTAATAATTTGGTCCCTTTTCCCCTCACAACTTAGCCTACTGTTCTGACTTGGTTGTGCACATTTAGCCAATACCCTGTTTTAGAGAAATGTCATCATCAAATATTGTAAGAGCATTCATTGTCTTCTTATATGCCCCCTTTATTTATCCTAAGGTTCTGACTTGGTGTACAGGGAGAATATTGTAAGAACATGTTCTGAATTCTGTCGCTGTACATTTCAAAAGTGTTGAGGAAATTGTTATATTCACTACGTCTGTCACATTCTGACCTTAGTTCCTTTGTTATGTCTTTGTTTTAGTATGGTCAGGGCATGAGTTGGGTGGGTTGTCTATGTTCATTTTTCTATAATTTGGGATTTCTGTGTTCAGCCTAGTATGGTTCTCAATCAGAGGCAGTTGTCAATCGTTGTCCCTGATGGAGAATCATACTTAGGTAGCCTGGTTTCACTTTTGAGTTGTGGGTGTTTTTCTTCCGAGTCAGTGCTTTTTGCCACACGGGACTGTTTTGTTCATTCACGTTTATTGTTTTGTTCCAGTGTTCTGTTGATTTTTGATTAAACATCATGGACACTTACCATGCTGCACATTGGTCCTCTGATCCTTCTCGCTACTCCTCCTCAGAAGAGGAGGACGAGATCCGTTACAACGTCAGTCCTAGCTCGCTCCTTAATGTCTTAATCGAAACGACGGATTTCCTCTTATCCGCTCGTCATCCCCGTATGTCATAGTTTGTACATCTCAATTGTCAGTAGAAACCTCATTTCTTTACGCAAGTCAACCACATCAGCTGTGTTTTTTTAAAGGCAGTAAATGAGGCTGAATTAACTGTTTCGCTGCCAGACAAGGCTCCGCTGATAGCCAGGTGTAGCAGTGGTAAGGTGTTGGGACTACTTTTGGGACTGCTGTTGGCACAGCTTTATGTAGGCCCTAACAGTTCGTGAGCACCGTTTTAGTGCAATTAATGTATTGTTTAGTGGCTTTGCTGGCATGCATAAAACATTTTTTTTATTCATGCCAGCAAAGCCACTGTATGATATACTGTATGTATAACTTTGATGGTAAAAAATTTGCAAATAAACTTCGGAACAGCCTCTTTAATTAGCCAAAACAGCACACCAAGAACAACTCTATGAATTTAAGTGTTCACATTTCTCCAGCCCCAATCCTCAGCTTTTCAAACCAAGTGGGGGGCTTCTGTTTTGTTCGAATTAAGGAGTGGGCCTTTAATTAGCCAAAACACAGCCGAAACGACACCTGTAACAACATGGCCCTTTTACCTAGAATACTGCAGCCCTTAACCCAACAGCTTCAAAACACTGTAGCATCCGCCTGCTGTTGGAGAACAGAGCGGTCGATAGGCTTAAAAGGTTATACTGGATCAATAGCCAGTTGTTTTGGGCACCAGAGCTATTATATTAATGTCATCCTGAGGAATAGTCCCTGTCCAGGTAGGGTAGCCTGTCTGGTCTGGTCCTGTTTTAATAAAGCATTTCAGAGTATTGGAGTACTGATCTAGCATCAGTTTTTCTTTTAAATCAGACATAGTGAATAGTATTACATGGACACAGTGTCTCAGAGTAGGAGTACTGATCTAGGATCAGTCTTTTAAATCATAATGAATGTGATTGCATGGACAAGAGGGGGCTGATCCTAAATCAGCAGCACTCATACTCTAAGATGCGTTTTGAATACAAACCCTGGTCCTGACGTGGTGCACCAGGGGGTCCAGCCTGAGGCTTTCCATGGGCTTAAACTCTGGTGTTTTACTGGAGATAGTTAGTCTCCATTAAGGTAGTTCCAGGTGTATTTCTCCTCTCAAAGTATTCATTTTCCATATAGCCTCTAAGGTCAGAGAAAGAAGCCTACTATTAATAGACAGCATCACTACTTTAGCCATCACCAGGCGCAGGGCAGGCTAGAGTGCCACCGATACTTTCAACCCAGATAATAAGCATAGCCTGATTTCACTGTGTTTCACCATTGTTTCTCTTCAGCGACATCAGTTTTGATGAACAGGCTGTCATAGTCAGTCTCATCTAAAAGAACAACTACACCTGCTAAGTGTGTGTGTAATCTTGACCCTGGCCTTGAGGTCAGATAACATATAACATAACATCACATATTGTAATGAGTCTGTATTGACATTGCACAACTCTAAACAAGGGGTAAACCCTGCTCTTTGGTTGACTCAAAATCGTATCTAGGTATTTTTTAAACATGAAAACAACTTTTACCTCCCACATTTCATTACATAAAGCAGAACCAACCTTCCCTCAATCCCCCTGCCCCCATCCCTATATTCTATCCCCCTCTTCCTTTCCTTTGCTCACCCCCCTCATCCCCCCTCTTCTCAACCTCCTTCCCATTGCCTGAGGGAGCTGTTAGTGATGTGGATGCTGGCGCTCTATTGTGAGTGCTCATTGATCGCCGCTCCATTCGCTGCCTCGCTCTCCACAGCCAGTTCAGCTAGTCAGCATGGGGTACAGCCTGTCTGCTTTATCTGTCACCACTAGGGAAAGAGATGGAGAGAGAGTGGGGGAGAGAAAGGGAGGATGAGAGAGTGATAGGGAAGAGAGAGAGAGAGAGAGGAAAGAGGGAGACAGAGAGACAGAGAGAACAGAGAGAGAGGGAAGAGAGATAGGGAAGAAAGAGAAAGAGAGGAAAGAGAGAGACATAGCGAACAGAGAGAGAGAGAGAGAGAGAGAGAGAGGGAAGAGAGAGAGAGAGGAAAGAGAGAGAGCGAGAGAGACGGAGCGAACAGAGAGAGAGAGAGAGAGAGGGAAGAGAGAGAGAGAGAGGAAAGAGAGAGAGCGAGAGAGACGGAGCGAACAGAGAGAGAGAGAGAGAGAGAGAGAGAGAGGGAAGAGAGAGAGAGGGAAGAGAGAGACGGAGCGAACAGAGAGAGAGAGAGAGACAGAGAGAGGGAAGAGAGAGAGGGAAGTGAGAGAGGAAAGAGAGAGAGAGAGAGACGGAGCGAACAGAGAGAGAGAGAGAGAGAGAGGGAAGAGAGAGACGGGGGGACTAAAAAGCCACCTCAACTCTCCAAAAGTGGCAGTCAGAAGCATCTGTTTTCTGTCTCGTTCTCTCTCTCTCTGTTTCTCAGAGTCTGAAGATAATCAATAGGGTACTCAAGCGGATTTATCGCGTCTTGTTTTCAAATAGAGCTCCTCTGCCTTTCCCTGTGGGGGCTGATCCATTCACTACCCTGCCAACACACACACCTGCCACTCAACACGAACACATATACGTTTGTGCGTGCGTGCATGCAAGTATTCTTGCGTGTGTGTGTGACCAGGATTCTGGTGTAGATGGAGAACACCAGGTAGAGGATCTGTTGTAAACAGCCATCAAACCTTTGAGTCTGTCCCATATGACACCCTATTCCCTATGTAGTGCACACACTACTTTTGACCATGGTCCATAGGGCTCTGCCATTTGGGATGCTGCCTCTGTTTGGACATAGAGAGCTGATGTCTGCACAACTGAGTCTCCCTCCATCATAGAGCTGTATGAAGCCCTAGCAACATCCATCTTCACTCCCCCCGTGCACTGTCAGAGACACACACATAAACACACACATGCACACTTAAGAGAGTCTTGGTTGTTTTAATTGTTCATTAACAATATCAACATAACACACTGCCTAAAATCATGCACTACTACACAGTGCATTAACCTTGTTGGAGCGGACATACTTTTTTCTTTGTTCTCCATTGATGCATTCACTGGGCTCCCTTGCATTGTTGTGTGTGTGTGTGTGTGTGTGCGTGTGTGTGTGTGTGTGTGTGTGTGTGTGTGTGTGTGCGTGTGTGTGCATGTCCGTGTGCTTGTGCAAGCATGTGTGTGCGTGTGTCTGTGTGAAATTATACATGCAACCCAGTCAAGCTGAAGTCACCCCACCTATAATCCATCCATCTTCCAGGCAGCCATCTGGCTATGTTGTTCTGGAGAGCTGGAGCAGTGGGCCTGCCTGCCCTGGGACTTCTGACAACAAGACTGCTTTGAACTCTGTGTGTGTGTGTGTGTGTGTGTGTGTGTGTGTGTGTGTGTGTGTGTGTGTGTGTGTGTGTGTGTGTGTGTGTGTGTGTGTGTGTGTGTGTGTGTCTGTGTGTGTGTGCTGCTGAGTGTGTTTGTGTGTGGCTGAGTGACCGGTAGCAGGTCTGCTGACATCAGTAATGAACCCTTTCATCTTTGGATGACATCACAAAACTATGATTGATGACCCAGAACAGATAGTGCTATGATACGGCTGAAAAGTAGATGACAATAAGCCACAACGGTGCACTTGAGCACAGAGCCTTGGTTAAAGTCTTTGAGGCTTTTGTTACATAGAGAAATCCATCTCTGTAGCAATAATATTGAGGCTAGTCTGGTTCTGTTCATATAGAGCTGTTGGTCTAGTGTTATTATAATATTTATGGAAAATTAGGCGCTTCAAGAATTTCAGGCAACAATCCCTCTCACAAGATGCCTGATAAATATTAATGCACTTCTCTGGGTTATAAATGTATTTCTAAGGTGATTTAACACTTCATAAGAAAACACATTAAAGAAAGAGGTAATAGAACTCAATTGTCTCTGTGATCCATTAAAGAGAGGATGTTAGAAAAGACAGCAGCTTCATACACTTCAATATAAATATGTTGTTTCAACAAACCTTCATTGCATCACAGAGAGATCCTCATATACTGTACACTGTGTCAACATGTAAACCACGAGACAAATCAGATCACAGCCTATCACATGTTCACAGCAAGACCACTCTGACATTGAACATTCCCTCCCTCCCTCCCTCCCTCCCTCCCTCCCTCCCTCCCTCCCTCCCTCCCTCCCTCCCTCCCTCCCTCCCTCCCTCCCTCCCTCCCTCACTCCCTTTTTCTTTCTTTCTTTCTTTCTTTCTCTCTCTCTCCCTTTCTATCTCTCTGTCCCCCTCCCTTTCTCTCTCCCTCTTTCTATCCACCCACCCACCTCACCCGTCTATCCCTCTCTCCCTCTTTCCCCTCTCTCTCCCTCCTCTCTCCCTCTTCTATAACGAACACAATCTCCTTCTAAGAAATGCCCCCCGTAATATAAATGACTGACTGCCGGTCGGAGCTGGTGATGTCAGCCTCCACATTTATCCCTGTCAGCCTGTGTGGAGAGGAGTGCTGTCCTGTGTGTGTGTGTGTGTGTGTGTGTGTGTGTGTGTGTGTGTGTGTGTGTGTGTGTGTGTGTGTTTCCTGTCCCGACTAGGAGACAGGGTGTCCTTGAGACATTCTGCTCTGTGACAACCAGGCCCGGGTGGAGTGAAGCCCCCATGATATTTCTGCCTGAGTGGGGTTGACCCCCAGTCTCCAGCTCCCAGCCCCCCATAACATTACTGTCACTAGCACTGAAGGAAGGAAGCTAATGATGGCTGTTGGTCAGTATGTGTGCCCATATGGCAGAGGAGAGAATTAATCAAAAATATTTCTGAACCTGGATTTGTATAATATTTCTATATTATTTAAAATGACAACTAGATCTAAATCAACCAAAAAGCCTTCCAAATAGGGTCCTAACACTCTTTATAGTCTTTGTATTGTACTCTCCCGAGAGTTCCTAGCCCTGCTCTCTCTTCTCTCTCTTCCTGCTCTCACCCTTTACAGCCCACCAGGGGGACTACTTTTCAACAGAAAACCCTTTGTGTGTGTGTGTGTGTGTGTGTGTGTGTGTGTGTAGTGCAAAGGGGGAGAATTTAAACCTGAAGTACCGTTTAAATCAATCACCAACTCTAGAGGAACTGCCTATTGGAGCACATTCTGCTGTTGTATTACTTCACTACCTGAGTCATTGATAATATCCTAGAGAAAATACCTTTGATTTATACAAAGTAGTAACTTCAAAAGTTTATCAAATAAAAACAGGTGATTATTTTTAAGCTAGACTAATATAATTTACATGATTATGATACCATTATTGTAACGATATGTATTATCTGATATTATTGTAACGATGTGCAATAATAATAATTTGGGAAGCAATAATTTGGGAAGCAAGTTCAAGGAGTGAGTGTTTTAATAAATAAACTCAACATAATACAAAACAAGAAACACGAACAACACACAGACATGACACTGGAACAGAAACAATAACACCTGGGGAAGGAACCAAAGGGAGTGACATATATAGGACAGGTAATCAGGAAGTTGATGGAGTCCAGGTGAGTCTGATGATGCGCAGGTGTGCGTAATGATGGTGACAGGTGTGCGCCATAACGAGCAGCCTGGTGACCTAGAGACCGGAGAGGGAGCACACGTGACAATTATTTATGTAACATTCACACTCAACCATATTCTTAAAAATAAAGGTACAAGTTAGAACCAAATAAGGTTGTTGAGAGCGATGCCATTGAAGAACCATACAAAAATCCAAACTCAGAATTGTTTCGGCCCTCCAGGACCAGAGTTGAATACCCTAACTGTTACCCGAACCCCTAACCTTACCATAACCAGAACCCTAACCGTAACCCTTACCTTAACAATTTAAAATGTCAGCTTCAATGGTGTAGGGATGTCCCAATTTTCCAGATCACATGGACCAGATTCCTGCTGTAGGGTTTTAAGATAATACAATACATATTTCATAAGGCCTTCATTTGAGGGCCTAGTTTTACCCTAATAAAGGGACCTAAAACTCATAGTTTATAGGCCACATCAGGCCTGCAAGTCACATTGTGATGGCTTGCAATGTGATTTGTAATCCCTATTGAAGTCCAGCCAAAGTGTGGATATTCAACATTTTAAAAATGTATTCGCCCACAACCTGCATTGGGAAGAATAAGATATGACACTACCTTGAACATCTGAACTTGAACAACCATTTCAGTAATGGGTGAATAATAGTTTAGAAACATTTATGTTATTTATATTTGAGTAGCATCGGATTAATTAATCAAAAACATAGATATTGAAACAAACAATTTAAAAAATCTCCCTGCAAAGGAGCAAGCTGGGAATGACTATGATGGGCATGGTTTTGATACAACTCTGGTTATTAACACCGAAACTAGAGTTATTTTACACCACTGAGTGTTAATTTCACTCTTTATAGTGTTAATTTAACTCTTGAATCAACACTAGAAATGTTACACTGAAAAATAAACAGTAGTTAACATTGGCTTCCATTCCATACACTGAAGGTTCCCATACATTTCAAGAACCATTTAGAATTCTGAAGAACCGTAGATGCCAAGTCAAGAACCCTACACTTAACTGTAAGGTTCTTTATTGGGCAATAGTTCTCCAAGGAAATTTAGAGCTGAAGAAGAACCATGTAAGAACCTTTATTTTTTTAAACTCTTATTACATTACTCATTATATAATATTGCATGACTATTAACTTAAAATGTACTGACTGCTTGTATAACAAATATTTAAATAATTAAGCACTACCTGGAAGTCCAATGATGCAACACTGCATGACTTGTGGAGAAAGAGAGAGAAGAAAAGAGGGGCAGAGACATGCAGGGAGAAAGGGAGGGAGGGAAGGAGGGAGGAAGAGAAACAAGCACAGCATGAGAAGTGAGTGATTCTATCTGATGCACTGTTCCAGCTTCGGCACTGCGGCCCTCCCTCCGGGCAGTTCAGCTGTGCTTCACTAGCTGAGAAGAGTCTGCCTGCTCTCTCTCTCTCGCTCTCTCTCTCTCTCGCTCTCGCTCTCTCTCTCTCTCTCTCTGTGTGTGTGTGTGTGTGTAAGTGCGCGTGCGCGTGTTCGCGGGCATATGTGCATTCATTCGTGTGTGCGCGTGTGTGTGTCGGGGGAGACGTTGTTCGGTCGTCACTAGTTACCACAGCCACAAAGTCTTAAACCCCGCCTATTTCTATATCTTATCTGCTTAGAATGTGATTTTAAACCAAACCATAACCTTAACCAGCTGCTAACCTTAACCTGAAATGAAGACCAAAAATATAATTGTAGTTTTTATGAATTGTTACGATCTAGGCCGGCCTAGCTAATTTTTACTTTGTGGATGTGGTAACTAGTGGAAACCACATTGTTCCTTGACGTCACCGATCAGCCAAGCCTACTGCTGTAGCCGCTGCTGCTCACTGCTCGACTCTCAAACATGTCTTTGTTATTCTGTAGCTTCCATTGGAGACCGGAGACTCGCAAAATACGGAACCTGATACTTCCCGAAGCACTGCATGGTGCTCTGGCTCTCTGTAGCCTACTGAGAGCGCATATGACATGTAAAAGATAAGGCTATCAACCATGTTGTTATTCAGAGATGACGATGATGATGAGGAGGTGTAAGAAAATAATAGCCTAATCATAACAACAATCATTTGTTTATTGTATTAATATGCCACTAGCCCAATTTATTATATTAGCCTATTATTTCAATTAGGCTGTGGTTATAATGATTATTATGAATATTGTGAATAGTGTTTTATATACAAAGGCATAGTCTATTTGTAGTGATTTGTGTATTAGCGGCGTTATTAGCCTTATATTCGTTATTATTATAATTTATATAATTAATATTAGTCCTAATATACATCTATTAAATTGTAAAAATGGTTTAAAAACGTTTTTAGTGATATGATTTCAACAGCTTAGAAGTATTTAAATAATGTATTCAGATGGTTTAACATGCATCACCAAACACATCACCTCCACTAAAAATCGAAATTCAAACGCTGTCGGTGGTCGAATGATTTCACTCCCGTCCGTTCAGAGGTTTACAGTCTCTCATAGCCTTCTGTATGGTCGGTCTGTCACTCCTGGAGTATTCCTAAATCGCTCCCACCACCTGAATCTGGGACACATTTTGTCAGCAGCCCCGAAGCATGGCTCCCTCTGTGGTAACTGAACAGCCAGTGTAATTTGACACTTCAACTTGCTGTGGCTCTGTACGGTAGTTGATTCAGTCACTCACACACACCAACGGTACAGTGGGCGCTATTTTCTTGTATTTTAAAGTGAAAAGGAACGCAGTATACACGAGATTCGGGAAAACAAAGTGGATTTCTTCTTCTAGCCGAGGTTCCAAGCTAAAAGTAAGTTCCGTTCCTTGGTTGTTTCGGTATCGTAGGCTACTCTATCACACCTTGCCGTGGGTTGGTTGCACAGAGACAGGATTTTGTGTGTGGTCATTACTGCCTTGGATGGGTTCGCTTCTCGCTGCCCAGACTCAACCCCAGCGCTAACAATAGACTGACCTCCTAGAAGCCAGAGAATCAGAACAGAACTAGCCGTTATATTTAGCCTAAACTGGATAGCGGATTTTGCTATTGTGCCCGAGTCTGTTTAGGAATAAATCCGTCTAGCTAGATCTGATCCATGCACGCGTTTAGCCTACATTGAGCAATGTCTTATCCTCAAGTCACTTTAACATAGTGTGAGACGAGGTAGCCTAGCTAGCTACGAGATACGGAGGTGCATGCTCGTCTGTAGAGATATGATGGGTGCATGATTTCACATTGGTTTATGTGCATGTTTATGGGTTTGTAAAATAGGCTCCATATGCTCGAGAAGGCTGTTTGATTGTTGGTAAACAATTTACGTTAATCAGCTAGCTGAGCAGATGGGAATGTTAATCTTGGAATGTACGGGTATGTCAATAGTTCAGTGAGCAAAAAAAGGCTGGACTGAGTTGACTGCTTTCTAATAGCCTACCTGTTGTAATAATAGCATATCACAAAGACTTGCCGTTAGCTGTATTGGCATGTTCTTAAAGTGTTACAATGAAGGCCTATGTATCTCCCGCTCGCAATATGTATTCTAACTATTCTTTGTAGCCTATCCGTGCACCGCAAAGGTTATTATGTCACTGTTAAAATAACCTTTCTACCTTGCATTATATTTGTTCTATCAGACATGCACAGATGTGCCATTTATTGTGGAAGGCTGATTCATTACAACAACCTTCCCGACTGCGCTATTATACGGCCAAAAGTGGAGCTGGGAGACAAGAGTTTAGCTCTTATGGTTGGGCCGCTGTGTGCAGCGGGCGGCGGAGTCTCTGGCGAGCCCTCCCTGATAAATTCCTCCGTCTGGATGTGAGGCCAGCCGGGGCAGCGGCGGGCGGGCCTCCCGGTGGGTGGGAGGGAGAAGAGGAGGGAGCAGCACTGGCTTCTCTTTCATTACTCTCTCCGCTCGGACCATGAGGGGGGAGAGAGAGAGCAGCCAAGTCACAGCGGAAAAAAACCTGTAGACTGCACTGAACGAACGGGAGGAGAGGGAGGGAGAGAATACCCCTTTCCTCTCTCGTTAGTGAAGCAGGGGAGTTGGAGGAAACACTAGTTGGAGCGGCTGCGTTAGTTCAGAGCGAGAGTATGGATGTGTGATTTCACTTCAGATGTCAAGTCAAATGGTATTTGTCACATCTCTACACAACATACCTTACCGTGAAATGCGTACTTATAAGCCCCTAACCAACAATACAGTTCAATAAATAGTTAAGAAAATATTTACTAAATAAACTAAAATACATTTATAAAAATGTAAAGGGGCATGGTTAAGTAATCAGATTGATCCCACTTCAGTGAAACTTCTACTCCTACAGGGCTATTGGCTATTATAGAATCACTGCACATGAATGGTTTGCGTTTATGTTATGATATAGGTCATTTAATGTACGATAATCACAGTTGCAATATGAAAATATGTACCATGTTGTCACTGTCCTGAACAAAAGTGGAATGTTTTAGGTTCATAATTGATTAATAGATGCAGCGTGTAACAATGTGTTAATAACATGCATTAGTTACAGATTACAGTTAACAACACTTTTAAAGTGGAAGTAAAGCCTCACACCACACACACCCTATCTCACTGGTCAGTCGAGTTAACAGGTGAAAGTTGTATGAGAGAAGCTCATCCATCCAACCTTTTCATCTAGCAGCAGTCATGAAGGAAAGCAGACGAGGAATGAAAGCCAATCAATACAATTGGAACGCAATGTTGTGTTTATGGGCTGTCTGTGTGGGTGAGTGGATAAATGGAGAAAATGAGACAATGAAAGGGAACAAGGAAATTAACCAAATATGCATATCGGAACTAGGCATGTATGTGTATTATGATTCTGTTGCTCCTCACTCCGAAATCGGTAGTCTCACCCACAGCCTCAGTACTCAGGAAATGTATACTAGAGCTGGGGCGATAAACCCCAAATTATCGACACTGACCGTACCAATCAATTATCGCAAGCATTTTACTGATATCGTTCCTTACGATAAGTTGCCTATACTAGAGAAATTAGAAGTTTAAAATGAAATAAGTTTGCTAATATGGGTGATTGTTAATGGGACAATTGATTGCTATAACCATCAAACTAGTAGTAGTTTTAAGGTGCACAATAATGTTACAAACGTATCTTTCTATTTATCTTTATTGCATAAATTCTGGCAATTTATCGCAATATGGATTTTTGTCAATATCGCCCAGCTCTAATGTATATACTGCTGTTGCTCCTCACTCAATCATAAATCCGTAGTAGTTCCATTCTTCTTCCTCTTCTATCTATTCAAATTCCCCACCCACAGCCTCAGAGCCTAGAGCTGAGCCGAGCTGAGAATTTAGAACCTGCACTACACTATTCACTGCTATGACAGCTTGACTTTTCACCTTACTGTTAGTATTCTATTGTGGAGTATTATGAAATTGTTGGCTGGCGTTCAATCAGACTCACTAGACATGGATTCTCTGTCTGCTTGTGTCTTGCCGTCGGCCCATATACCGCCCACTCCCCTCGCATCCGTCTGTCTGTCCCACAGCAGAAGACAACCTTTGTTTCTGTCTGTCAGATTCTCTCTGTGTTGTTGAACATATCATAGTTGTTTTTAAAATGCTTCAATTTGCCTTTTGTATATTCTAGAAATGTACAACTGGGGAAATATCTCCAAGTAGAGAAATATGTCAAAGAAAATGCTTCCCCCACAGACCACATTGTCAGTGCTTCATATTAGGGAAATCTAAACTGCATAGAGGTTTACATCATTTGGACATATTACTTCATATCTCAAGTGTTCCATTATAATTTGACTGCATCAGACTCACTCAGTGTTCACTCCATTTAATGTATTATCTCTCTCCAAAAGGTTATTGATTCATTTGACTGCGTAATAGTCTCCTGGTCGTAATTCCATTTGATTTGAATTGTTTGTGCAGCACTAGCTGCAGTTCCCTATTTTCTGGAACTCGACTTGCTGTTGCAAAAATATCAGCTGCGGCTCAGTCACTTCATGGCTCCGCTGCCGGTTGTACACAACAGAGTTAGAATAAACATAGTTATTCTTCTGTTGTAACAGTAACGTTAGGCTATTGCAAACATAAGAACGACACAAACAGGTTGTCTAGCAATTTCATGTTATTTTTTCTGGAAGGGTGTTACATGAAGCTATTTAGGCACGCTAATAGCCTACACAGCATATAAAACAAGCAAGACACAGACAGGCAGTCAATAGCGTTTTTTTAATGTAATTTTTTCATCATCATTGCAACATTGTCTAAACAGGAGGCAGACTGCTGGCTAAATGGGAGCATAACTATAAAGATTACAGAAGCCTTCATATATATTTTCGGAACGTTCTTTCAAATTGCAGCTGTCCAGTAATATGAGGTAGAGAGAGAGGCTACATCATCATATCGATCAAATTGGTTTGGTACATGGTATTTTTTTAGGATCCCCATTGGCTGTTGCAAAAGCAGCAGCTACTCTTCCTGGGGTCCAGAGGGTTCAGACGATTCACACACCTGTGAGTGCTGCCTGCCTGGCTGCTGCCCTGTGAGGCCTATCTATCCATTTACCTCTGCCAATCAGCCTCAGACCAGTCTTCTAGGGGGAAGGTCAACCGGTACCACGCACTCGTTTAATAAGAGCCTTTACTTCAGTAAGTTATTAGAACAGCTAATAACTTCAGTCTCTAAAAGTGCCTTACCGTGAGAGAGGCAGAGTGAGTGAGAGAGAGAGTGGTAGATACAGTTTCTCTACCTCTCTGTATGTGTGAGTGAAGAGAGAAGGAGAAACAGAGAAAGTGAATGTGAGTGAGCAGAGAGAGAGAGATGGGAAATAGAGAACTCACTGGCCTTACCCTGTCACTGGCTTATGCATGTTTGATTTGACGTTCGTTGGTTCTTTGAGTAACGAGTGCAGGGAAGGGAATGTCACAATGGCCACGTCCTGTTCAGTTCCCTTCTGTAGTGACTGTGTCTGAACAGTGCTGGAGCAGGGGTCCTTGAATCAGAAATGACACCTGGCTAGGAGGCTATACAGAAACAATATGAGAGTTCAAGGAGAACAAGGACGAGGAGAACAAAATGTTCCCTACGACCGTCCGTCTGTTTGTCCATCCACCATGACTACCTGTTTCAGTGCTTGACTGACTGGTTGACTGGCTGGCTGGCTGCCTTCACTCAAGATTTCTCACCATCGGAGGCAATTATCTTCACATTTTTACTGCTGATGAAATTTTCACTCACTGGCAGTGAAGTGTGTGTGATCAGAGAGAGGGATTGTGTGTGTCTTGTTAGTCTGAGCAATGTGCGTGTGTATGTTTGTCTTGTAAATCCTGTTCAAACCAGACAAATGCATTGTCCTCATCTTCAGAATGTGTTGTTTTCTTGTGAGTACAGTACAGTAGGGCTGTGTCCCACATGCACCCTTTCCCCATATAATGCACTACTTTTGTCCACGGCTTTGGTCAAAAGAGAATAAGGTGCCATTTGGGACGCATCCTAGCTCATTAGTCTCTTCTCTGTCTCCATGCTGGGTTGGTGAGTTCAGTGTGTCAGCTTTCCTTTCTGTGAGCTGTCAGGGTCATGTGGCTCTCATTTGATAATATAAACTGGGTGGTTTGAGTCCTGAATGCTGATTGGCTGACAGCCATGGTATATCAGACCGTATACCACAGGTATGACAAAACATTTATTTTTCTGCTCTAATTACATTGGTAACTAATTTATAATAGCAAATCAAATCAAATCCAATTTTATTTGTCACATACACATGGTTAGCAGATGTTAATGTGAGTGTAGCGAAATGCTTGTGCTTCTAGTTCCTACAATGCAGTAATAACCAACAAGTAATCTAGCTAACAATTCCAAAACTACTACCTTATAGACACAAGTGTAAGGGGATAAAGAATATGTACATAAAGATATATGAATGAGTGAGGGTACAGAGTGGCATAGGCAAGATACAGTAGATGGTATTGAGTGCAGTATATACATATGAGATGAGTATGTAAACAAAGTGGCATAGTTAAAGTGGCTAGTGATACATGTATTACATAAAGATGCAGTAGATGATATAGAGTACAGTATACACATATGAGATGAATAATGTAGGTTATGTAAATGTAGGGTATGTAAACATTATATTAGGTAGCATTGTTTAAAGTGGCAAGTGATATAATATAATATAATAAGGCACCTCGGGGGTTTGTGATATATATATATATTTTTTTAACCTTTATTTAACTAGGCAAGTCAGTTAAGAACAAATTCTTATTTTCAATGACGGCCTAGGAACAGTGGGTTAACTGCCTGTTCAGGGGCAGAACGACAGATTTGTACCTTGTTAGCTCGGGGGTTTGAACCTTCCGGTTACTAGTCCAACGCTCTAACCACTATGGCCAATATACCACGGCTAAGGGCTGTAACCAGGCACTCCATGTTGCATTGTGCATAAGAACAGCCCTTAGCCGTGGTAAATTGGCTATATACCACACATCCTTGAGCCTTATTGCCTAACCTCTCTGGGATATGCCAAAAGCCATTGAAAATGCAGAGCGCCAGAATTAAATAAATTGCCAAAAAAATCTAATTTTCATGAAATCACACATGCAAGATAGCAAATTAAAGCTACACTTGTTGTGAATCCAGGCAACGTGTCAGATTTCAAAAAGGCTTTTCGGTGAAAGCAAACCATGCTATTATCTGAGGATAGCACCCCAGTAAACAAAGAGAGAAAAGCACATTTCAACCCTGCAGACGTGACACAAAACACAGAAATAAAAATATAATTCATGCCTTACCTTTGACAAGCTTATTTTGTTGGCACTCCAATATGTCCCATAAACATCACAAATGGTCCTTTTGTTCGATTTAATTCCGTCAATATATATCCAAAATGTCCATTTATTTGGTGCGTTTGATCCAGAAAAACACAGGTTCCAACTTGCGCAACGTGACTACAAAATATCTCAAAAGTTACCTGTAAACTTTGCCAAAACATTTCAAACTACTTTTGTAATACAACTTTAGGTATTTTTGAACGTAAATAATCAATAAAATTGAAGACGGGATGATCTGTGTTCAATACAGGAGGAAAACAAACTGTAGCTAGCTTTCTGGTCACGCGCCTCTGTCTAGCAGTACACTTCAAGTTACCATCGTTCAAGATGGCCGTAGTTCTTCATTACACAAAGGAAAAAGCTCAAACCATTTCTAAAGACTGTTGACATCCAGTGGAAGCGGTGGGAACTGCAAGAAGGTCCCTTAGAAATCTGGATTCCCAATGAAAACACATTGAAAAGAGAGTGACCTCAAAAAAAAAATCTGAATGGTTTGTCCTCTGGGTTTCGCCTGCTAAATAAGTTCTGTTATACTCACAGACATGCTTCAAACAGTTTTAGAAACTTCAGAGTGTTTTCTATCAAAATCTACTAATAATATGCATATCTTATATTCTGGGGATGAGTAGCAGGCAGTTTAATTTGGACATGCTTTTCATCCAAAATTCAGAATGCTGCCCCCTATCCTAGAGAAGTTAAATATAGCCTCCCTGATTGTATGCAAGTGTACTACAGCCTCTGCCAAGCCTCTGGACTCAAATGTATTAGTATAAGTGTGTGTGTGTGTGTGTGTGTGTGTGTGAGATGGAGAGTTATGGTTTATAGACTGTATGAAGGAGGTAGAATCACATCCAACATGCCCTCTAGGGATACATACTGTACTTGTTCTCTGACATAGACATTTGCATAGACATTTGTACACAGAGCGAATGTCAAATGTTCGAAGATATTTGGGTGTTGTGTAATAGAGAGAAGGAGACTTCCTGAATTACATTCACATTATTCTAAATGAATGTCACAGGAAATCATCAATTACAAAACATGTCATACTAGCATTTGTGAATGACGGGCCCTATTCAATCAAAACTGCTATGCATGCAGTATCCACATTTCCTGAGTAAGGAATATCCAGCCAGTAATAGGCGAGGCGAGTTCGTTACACTAATATACAGATGAGTTTCTGTTTTTGTTGCACACTGTAAACATTGTTTAGTTGTTTGCCCACATGTCCCAAGATCAAATTGGCATGCCACTGCAAAACCCACTTCCCTGGACAGCTCTGTCTCTCCCTGCCTGCCTTCTCACAACAACTCAGCCAGCAGAGAGTGTGTCCTTTGGAGAGAGAGAGCGTGTGTGAGAGAGTGTGTGACTGTGACGTGTTTGTGCTCTCTGTGTGCATTAGTGTGTGTGTGTGACACCCTCCCCTCATTGTGACTCTGGCAGTGTGAGGCAGGCTGTGTGTGTGTGTGTGTGTGTGTGTGTGTGTGTGTGTGTGTGTGTGTGTGTGTGTGTGTGTGTGTGTGTGTGTGTGTGTGTGTGTGTGTGTGTGTGTGTGTGTGTGTGTGTGTGTGTGTGTGTGTGTGTGGCTGTTTCCCAGGGTTCTAAGCCCTGCCGGTCCTTTCATACCCCTGCTGCCTGGGCGGCTCAGATAAAGAGACATATTTAAAACCTCCTCCCTCGCTGTGGAGAGAGGGAGCGAGAGAGTGAGAGAAAGAGACAGGGAGAGAGTGGGAGATGAGAGCAAAAGAGAGAGCAAAGAGGGCAGGAGGAAAAGCGTATTTGTCTCATCCCATGACAGCTGTTGTGTACATGTCTAATTAAAATAGTTGAATCACTTCAGTGATTCAGTGAAATCATATCACTCAAAAATACTGTATATCTAAACTAGAGGTCGGCCGATTATGATTTTTCAACATCCGATACCGACACCGATTATTTGAGGACCAAAAAAGCCGATACCGATTAATCGGCCAATTTTTTTAAATTGATTTATTTGTAATAATGATAATTACAACAATACTGAATGAACGCTTATTTTAACTTAATATAATACATCAATAAAATCAATTTAGACTCAAGTAAATAATGAAACATGTTATACTTGCTTTAAATAATGCAAAAACAAAGTGTTGGAGAAGAAAGTAAAAGTGCAATATGTGTCATGTAAGAAAGCTAACGTTTCAGTTCCTTGCTCAGAACATGAGAACATATGAAACCTGGTGGTTCCTTTTAACATGAGTCTTCAATATTCCCAGGTAAGACGTTTTAGGTTATAGTTATTATAGGAATTATAGGACTATTTCCCTCTGTACCATTTGTATTTCCTTAACCTTTGACTATTGGATGTTCTTATAGGCACTTTAGTATTGCCAGTGTAACAGTATAGCTTCGCTCCTGCATGGGCTCGAACCAGGAACACATCAACAACAGCCACCCTCGAAGCAGCGTTACCCATGCAGAACAAGGGGAACAACCACTCCAAGTCTCAGAGCGAGTGGTTTTAAACACTATTAGCGCGCGCTAACTAGCTAGCCATTTCACTTCGGTTACACCAGCCTCATCTTGGGAGTTGATAGGCTTGAAGTCATAAACAGCGCAATGCTTGACGCACAACGAAGAGCTGCTGGCAAAATGCACGAAAGTGCTGTTTGAATGAATGTTTACACGCCTGCTGGTGCCTACCATCGCTCAGTCAGATACTTAGATACTTGTGTGCTTGTATGCTCAGTCAGGTTATATGCAACGCAGGACACGCTAGATAACATCTAGTAATATCATCAACCATGTGTAGTTAACTAGTGATTATGATTGATTGTTTTTTATAAGATACGTTTAATGCTAGCTAGCAACTTACCTTGGCTTACTGCATTCGCGTAACAGTGGAGTGCAACGAGAGAGAGGCAGGTCGTTATTGCGTTGCACTAGTTAACTGTAAGGTTGCAAGATTGGATCCCCCGAGCTGACAAGGTGAAAATCTGTCGTTCTGCCCCTGAACAAGGCAGTTAACAAACTGTTCCTAGGCCATCATTGAAAATAAGAATGTGTTCTTAACTAACTTGCCTAGTTAAATAAAGGTATATAAAAAATTTAAAACATCGGCAAATCGGCACCCCAAAATACAGATTTCCGATTGTTATGAAAACTTTAAATCGGCCCTAATTAATCGGCCATTCCGATTAATCGGCCGACCTCTAATCTAAACTACAGAAATAAAACTATATCGAAAATGTGGGCACTATTTTTGTGTTTGGAAAAATAACGTTCCCAAAGTAAACAACCTATTTCTCAGGACCAGATGCTAGAATATGCATATAATTGACAGCTTAGGATAGAGAACACTCTAAAGTTTCCAAAACTGTAAAAATATTGTCTGTGAGTATAACAGAACGGATATTGCCGGTGCAAGCCTGAGAAAAATCCAATCAGGAAGTGACTCTTATTTTGAAACCTATGTGTTCCTATGCATCCCTATTGGCCATTGAAAAGGATATCAACCAGATTCCAGGCTTCCCTAAGGTGTCTACAGCCTTTAGACATAGTTTCAGGTTTTTATTTTGAAGAATGAGCGTGAACGACCACATTACGTAAGTGGTCAGGTGGCGGCTCTGAGTGGCGGCCATTGTTCCTCCCGGTCCTAGTGAAAAGCCAACTGTCCCGGTTGATATATTATCGAATAAATATTTGAAAAACACCTTGAGGATTGATTATAAAAAAACTTTTTCCATGTTTCTGTCGACATTATGGATATAATTTGGAATTTTTGTCTGCGTTGTTGTGACCGCTATTTCCGGTGGATTCCTGGGCATAACGCACCAAACTAACGGAGGTATTTGGATATTAAAAATATCTTTATGGAACAAAAGGAACATTTGCTGTCTAACTGGGAGTCTCGTGAGTGAAAACATCCGAAGATCATCAAAGGTAAACGGTTAATTTGATTGCTTTTCTGATTTTCGTGACCAAGCTTCCTGATGCTAAGTGTACATAATGCTATGCTAGGCTGTCGATAAACTTACACAAACGCTTGTATTGCTTTCGCTGTAAAGCATCATTTAAAAATATGAGATGACAGGGTGATATTTTTTGATTGTTGCGCTATGCTAATCAGCGGTTGCTGAATGCAAATATACCGTATCCAGGATGGGTAGTTCTAAGAGGTTTTTAATACTTAGTCTTTAATCAATTACCAGTTACCATATCTGCAATCAATCTCCCCGGTTTATCAGCAAATCGATGTGTTTCACCAGATACAGTATTATGTTCCTCTCTCCCATGCAGTAGTAGAATGGCTGTTGTTCCTAGAAGACAGAAGCCATTGTTGAACTGATCGTTTATCATTTCAGTAATGGGAGCAGACTAATCATGTGTGTGTGTGCGTGTGTATTCTGGAGACTAGCGAGGATCCACTGCGTGGTGCTTGCCAGGGCCCAGCCTCCAAAACAATGTTTGTCATTGTCTTCCCATGCCATCTGTTGAAAAACAACGGCACTCTCTCAAAATGATATAAAGATGCTCAAATCCCGGTTTCTTAGGAACATATGTGTATAAACCAAGAACAACAAAAGGCTATAGGAAGCAAGGCAGATTACTTCAAATTTAGCAGAATTTGGAATTGTCAGGGCAGTGAACTCTAGAGTCAGTTGGTTTGGGAACACTTTCTATGAAGTACAAATGTATAATCAGGGGCGCAACTTTTACTGGGGACGGAGCGGACATGTCCCTCCCACATTCTGAAATTGCATTTTTGTCCCCCCCCAGTTTTATCATTGGAATGTGATTATAAAACGAGGCAACGGTGTGCTTTAGGACCGTGTGGACGCCTCCGAATGCCGGGTAGGCTGTTTGGAGTGTTTATCCGACTGGATTAAATAATAAAAAATAAAAAAATCAAAGTGGCGCCCCTGCAATATAATACTTCATAACATCTTTTATAGTGCCTTATAATGCACATAAAATGTAATGTTATTTCCCTAACAACTGTTAGGAGTTTCACCTTTCTGCTTCCTAATAGATGAGGAAAGGAAAAGCTGATCCCAGATCTGTGTATAGTGTGCTGGCTGGGATTGTAAAGAGCAGACACGGACAGGGATTAGGCCTAAGAATTAGGGCTTGCCTGTCTGTGTACTGTACGCACACACCTTTCTGGATGCCATGTTGGAAGTACATGTCTTCCTGATATATCTTATCAATATAATTGTATATCATGAGAGGAGTGTATCTGTGTGTGTGTGCATGCGACAAAGCGTCAGAGTGTGGTGGTGGTGGGGGGTGGGGGGTTCCTTCCTGTCTTTATTTTCTCTGGAATTCCTTTGTTTTTGGAAGTCCGGAACGGAACAGGAGAAACTGAATCTGCGTGTTGCCTCGGGGCATGTTCTCCTTGAAAAGACACACACTGCCGCAAATAGGTTTGTGTGGCTGCTGTTTTCAAAGCCAGGAACAGCCAAGGTGCTTTTCTCCTCTCAGCATATAACAGTTCAGCAGGCAACAAAACAGATACTGCTACTTCTGCAGAAATATTTTCAAAGGATCCTATTAGCACTAGCTATGCTGCCTTTAGGCCGCTAGTTTACTAAAGGTTTAACCCACGCACACTCATGTTGAAGCTGTCCTCAATACCACAAAGTTAGACTTTGTCAATTAAAAGGTTAACTCTCAACCCCAATTTCAACCGTTGCCCAAACCCTTCAAATAAAATAAAAAATGCATTCAGGTGAGAAGTTGTAGGTGGGGCATTTTCTCATAAATATTCATTTTGGGGGAGGGTAAGCATAGTTGTACCTGATCCCAACACTTTCTTACTACTTTTCTTGCATACTTACCAGAAGTCTATGGAAGTCTATGAGTGATTTAATTAAATCATAAATTGTAATGGGCAAAAGATAAATCAATATCATGTTTGCAATATCATGTTTCCCTTTCCTAAACGGGTATGCATTTTTTGTGACAAAATTCAAATTCAAAGTAATATATTACATTATAATGTTCATGAGGATGCATAATGCCTGCCAATTTGAAAAATAAAAATAAAAACGGTGTTTAATATTTAATTTCCAGTAGTGCTGAGCGATTAATCGACATTTCGGTTATTTTTCATTTTTTAAACAACTAATTGACAGAGGTTGGTTCAATTATTTGAATTCCTTTTTGTTTGTTTTCATCTGTGAGCTCAATGTGCTGTTTCTGTAGAGATAAATCAGATCAAGTCTGAACTGTGCGATGTAGTAGGGAGTTGTAGTTTCCAACAGCCCAATATTCTACATCGTTTATCTCAGAGAACATGTTAAGTTTTTACTACAATAACCATAATCCATTGCGTGCCTTCTTAAACTGGCCGTTGTGTGGTGAAAGACAGAAAGATTGAAAAAAGAGAGAATGTGCGATACAGAGAGATAGAAAGCAGTTGCTTTACGAGCCTGAAAATACATGATCTAAGTGACAGTTGGTATTTAGCAGTCAGAAAAGTTTGCCTTGTTTACTTTGAAGAACTACTAAAATAGTGATTTTTGTCAGACAGTATAGGCAGCAGCTCTATATGAGACGATGACTTGGGATGAAATAATAATGTCATCAAGTAAAACAAATATTTTAGTAAAGTAAAGTAATAATAAATGATGGTTAATAAGTGATAAGCAGTACCATCATGGGACTTGTATTAATTGTTTTATTCTGTGTTGTTACAGCATTCAACCCACATAATGCATAACACATTTAATATCTAAAACAATTATCAAAACCGAAAAACCCTGATTATTTTTTAATAATCTAATCGAATCCGAACCGACCTCAAAAAGCACTAATCGCTCAGCACTCATTTCCATGGTACTATCCAGTACAACACTGATTCGTAAAAACATGTACATGGTCAAATGAAAAATAATTTCTCATGTTTGCCATTTTCTTTCTTTGTAACAGCATGAATTGTGACAAAAATAAAAAATATTTCTACTCTTCCATGTGGTTTAAGAAAAAATTCAAATGATTAATCAAATTTGATAAATCAATTGCAATGCTTCATTTTGCTATATCGTTTCCTGATTTCTCCTTTGTGTTTTCATTTTTGATGTGTGTTAGACCTATTAATCAAACATGGTGGGCGGGGTTTTGGTAACGTGAGGCGGAAGAGGTTGCCTTGATCAGAGAAGAAGAGGCAAATATGTACTATATATTAGAGGTCGACCGATTATGATTTTTCAACGCCGATACTGATACCGATTTATTTGAGGACCAAAAAAAGCCGTTACCGATTAATTGGCCGATTTTTATTAATTGTATTTTATTTGTAATAATGACAATTACAACAATACTGAATTAACACTTATTTTAACTTAGTATAATACATCAATAAAATCAATTTAGCCTCAAATAAATAATGAAACTTGTTACATTTGGTTTAAATAATGTAAAAACAAAGTGTTTTATGTGCCATGTAAGAAAGCTAACGTTTAAGTTCCTTGCTCAGAACATGAGAACATATGAAAGCTGGTAGTTCCTTTTAACATGTGTCTTCAATATTCCCAGGTAAGAAGTTTTAGGTTGTAGTTATTATAGGAATTATAGGACTATTTCTCTCTACGATTTGGATTTCATATACCTTTGACTATTGGATGTTCTTATAGGCACTTTAGTATTGCCAGTGTAACAGTATAGCTTCTGTCCCTCTCTCGCTCCTACCTGGGCTCGAACCAGGAACACATCGACAACAGCCACCCTCGAAGCAGCGTTACCCATGCAGAGCAAGGGGAACAACCACTCCAAGTCTCAGAGCGAGTGGTTTTAAACGCTATTAGCGCGCACCCTGCTAACTAGCTAGCCATTTCACATCGGTTACACCAGCCTAATCTCGGGAGTTGATAGGCTGGAAGTCATAAACAGCACAATGCTTGAAGCATTGCAAAGAGCTGCTAGCAAACGCACCAAATTGCTGTTTGAATGAATGTTTACGAGCCTGCTGGTGCCTACCATCGCTCAGTCAGACTGCTCAAATCATAGACTTAATTATTACATAATAACACACAGAAATACGAGCCTTTGGTCATTAAAATGGTCGAATCCGGAAACTATCATTTCAAAAAACAAAACGTTTATTCTTTCAGTGAAATACGGAACCGTTCCATATTTTATCTAATGGATGGCATCCCTAAGTCTACATATTGCTGTTACATTGTACAACCTTCAATGTTATGACATAATTATGTACAATTCTGGCAAATTAATTACGGCCTTTGTTAGGAATAAATGGACTTAACACAGTTCGCAATGAGCCATGCGGCCCAAACTGCTGCTGCTTGCACGGAATGCAAGAGAAGTGACAATTTCCCTAGTTATAAGAAATTCATGTTAGCAGGCAATATTAACAAAATATGTAGGTTTAAAAATATATACTTGTGTATTGATTTTAAAGAAAGTCGTTTATGTTTATGGTTAGGTACATTGGTGCAACGGCAGTGCTTTTTCGCAAATGTGCTTGTTAAATCATCACCCGTTTGTCGAAGTAGGCTGTGATTTAATGAGAAGTTAACAGGCACCGCATCGATTATATGCAACGCAGGACACGCTAGATAAACTAGTAATATCATCAACCATGTGTAGCTACAGTGCCTTGCGAAAGTATTCGGCCCCCTTGAACTTTGCGACCTTTTGCCACATTTCAGGCTTCAAACATAAAGATATAAAACTGTATTTTTTTTTGAAGAATCAACAACAAGTGGGACACAATCATGAAGTGGAACGACATTTATTGGATATTTCAAACTTTTTTAACAAATCAAAAACTGAAAAATTGGGCGTGCAAAATTATTCAGCCCCCTTAAGTTAATACTTTGTAGCGCCACCTTTTGCTGCGATTACAGCTGTAAGTCGCTTGGGGTATGTCTCTATCAGTTTTGCACATCGAGAGACTGACATTTTTTCCCATTCCTCCTTGCAAAACAGCTCGAGCTCAGTGAGGTTGGATGGAGAGCATTTGTGAACCGCAGTTTTCAGTTCTTTCCACAGATTCTCGATTGGATTCAGGTCTGGACTTTGACTTGGCCATTCTAACACCTGGATATGTTTATTTTTGAACCATTCCATTGTAGATTTTGATTTATGTTTTGGATCATTGTCTTGTTGGAAGACAAATCTCCGTCCCAGTCTCAGGTCTTTTGCAGACTCCATCAGGTTTTCTTCCAGAATGGTCCTGTATTTGGCTCCATCCATCTTCCCATCAATTTTAACCATCTTCCCTGTCCCTGCTGAAGAAAAGCAGGCCCAAACCATGATGCTGCCACCACCATGTTTGACAGTGGGGATGGTGTGTTCAGCTGTGTTGCTTTTACGCCAAACATAACGTTTTGCATTGTTGCCAAAAAGTTCAATTTTGGTTTCATCTGACCAGAGCACCTTCTTCCACATGTTTGGTGTGTCTCCCAGGTGGCTTGTGGCAAACTTTAAACAACACTTTTTATGGATATCTTTAAGAAATGGCTTTCTTCTTGCCACTCTTCCATAAAGGCCAGATTTGTGCAATATACAACTGATTGTTGTCCTATGGACAGAGTCTCCCACCTCAGCTGTAGATCTCTGCAGTACATCCAGAGTGATCATGGGCCTCTTGGCTGCATCTCTGATCAGTCTTCTCTGAAAGTTTAGAGGGACGGCCAGGTCTTGGTAGATTTGCAGTGGTCTGATACTCCTTCCATTTCAATATTATCGCTTGCACAGTGCTCCTTGGGATGTTTAAAGCTTGGGAAATCTTTTTGTATCCAAATCCGGCTTTAAACAGTATCTCGGACCTGCCTAGTGTGTTCCTTGTTCTTCATGATGCTCTCTGCGCTTTTAACGGACCTCTGAGACTATCACAGTGCAGGTGCATTTATACGGAGACTTGATTACACACAGGTGGATTGTATTTATCATCATTAGTCATTTAGGTCAACATTGGATCATTCAGAGATCCTCACTGAACTTCTGGAGAGAGTTTGAAGCACTGAAAGTAAAGGGGCTGAATAATTTTGCACGCCCAATTTTTCATTTTTTGATTTGTTAAAAAAGTTTGAAATATCCAATAAATGTCGTTCCACTTCATGATTGTGTCCCACTTGTTGTTGATTCTTCACAAAAAAATACAGTTTTATATCTTTATGTTTGAAGCCTGAAATGTGGCAAAAGGTCGCAAAGTTCAAGGGGGCCGAATACTTTCGCAAGGCACTGTAACTAGTGATTATGTTAAGATTGATTGTTTTTATAAGATAAGCTTAATGCTAGCTAGCAACTTACCTTGGCTTCTTGCTGCCCTTGCGTAACAGGTAGTCAGCCTGCCACGCAGGCTCCTCGTGGAGTGCAATGTAAGGCAGGTGGTTAGAGCGTTGGACTAGTATCCGGAAGGTTGCAAAAACGAATCCCCGAGCTGACATGGAAAAAATCTGTCGTTCTGCCCCTGAACAAGGCAGTTAACCTGTTTGGGGTAGGGGGGCAGCATTTTCACTTTTGGATAAATAGCGTGCCCAAACTGAACTGCCTCCTATTCTGTCCCAGATCCTAATATATGCATATTATTATTACTAATATTATTATTAGTATTTGATAGAAAACACTCTGAAGTTTCTAAAACTGTTTGAATCATGTCTGTGAGTATAACAGAACTTATTTAGCAGGCGAAACCCCAAGGACAAACCATTAAGATTTTTTTTTAAGTCACTGTCTTTTCAGTATGTTTTCATGGGGAATCCAAAATTCTAATCGACTTTCCTGCAGTTCCTACCGCTTCCACTGGATGTCACCAGTTTGTAGAAATTGGTTGAGGTTTTTCCTTTGTGTAATGAAGAAGTACCATAGCTCAGAACGAACGTCACTTCATGTGTACCTTTTGATAGAGGCCCGTAACCAGAAAAGTAGCGTCAGTTTGTTTTGCTCCTGTATTGAACACAGATCATCCCGTCTTCAATTTGATCGATTATATACGTTTAGAAATACCTAAAGTTGTATTACAAAAGTAGTTTGAAATGTTTTGGCAAAGTTTACAGGTAACTTTTGAGATATTTTGTAGCGACGTTGCGTAAGTTGGAAGCTGTGTTTTTCTGGATCAAATGCGCCAAATAAATGGACATTTTGGATATATATTGACGGAATTAATCGAACAAAAGGACCATTTGTGATGTTTATGGGACATATAGGAGTGCCAACAAAATAAGCTTGTCAAAGGTAAGGCATGATTTATATTTTATTTCTGCGTTTTGTGTCGCGCCTGCAGAGTTGAAGTATGCTACTCTCATTGTTTACTGTTGTGCTATCATCAGATAATAGCATCTTATGCTTTCGCCGAAAGCCTTTTTGAAATCTGACATGTTGGCTGGATTCACAACGAGTGTAGCTTTAATTTGCTATCTTGCATGTGTGATTTAATGAAAGTTAGATTTTTATAGAAATGCATTTGAATTTGGCGCTCTGCATTTTCCCTGGCTATTACCCCAGAGAGGTTAACCCACCGTTCCTAGGCCGTCATTGAAAATAAGAATGTGTTCTTAAATGGAGCGACGGCAGGCTATGGAACTGGACACCATATGTGAACTGATTGCCCCCCATCTATCTTCAGAGCTCGTGCTGCTAGGCGACCTAAACTGGAACATGCTTAACACCCCAGCCATCCTACAATCTAAACTTGATGCCCTCAATCTCACACAAATTATCAATGAACCTACCAGGTACCTCCCCAAAGCCTTAAACACGGGCACCCTCATAGATATCATCCTAACCAACTTCCCCTCTAAATACACCTCTGCTGTCTTCAACCAAGATCTCAGCGATCACTGCCTCATTGCCTGCATCCGTAATGGGTCAGCGGTCAAACGACCTCCTCTCATCACTGTAAAACGCTCCCTGAAACACTTCAGCGAGCAGGCCTTTCTAATCGACCTGGCCGGGGTATCCTGGAAGGATATTGACCTCATCCCGTCAGTAGAGGATGCCTGGATATTTTTTTAAAAATGCCTTCCTAACCATCTTAAATAAACATGCCCCATTCAAGAAATTTAGAACCAGGAACAGATATAGCCCTTGGTTCTCCCCAGACCTGACTGCCCTTAATCAACACAAAAACGTCCTATGGCGTTCTGCATTAGCATCGAACAGCCCCCGTGATATGCAGCTGTTCAGGGAAGCTAGAAACCATTATACACAGGCAGTTAGAAAAGCCAAGGCTAGCTTTTTCAAGCAGAAATTTGCTTCTTGCAACACTAACTCAAAAAAGTTCTGGGACACTGTAAAGTCCATGGAGAATAAGAACACCTCCTCCCAGCTGCCCACTGCACTGAAGATAGGAAACACTGTCACCACTGATAAATCCACCATAATTGAAAATTTCAATAAGCATTTTTCTACTGCTGGCCATGCTTTCCACCTGGCTACTCCTACCCCTGTCAACAGCACTGCACCCCCAACAGCAACTCGCCCAAGCCTTCCCCATTTCTCCTTCTCCCAAATCCATTCAGCTGATGTTCTGAAAGAGCTGCAAAATCTGGACCCCTACAAATCAGCCGGGCTAGACAATCTGGACCCTTTCTTTCTAAAATTATCTGCCGAAATTGTTGCCACCCCTATTACTAGCCTGTTCAACCTCTCTTTCGTGTCGTCTGAGATTCCCAAAGATTGGAAAGCAGCTGCGGTCATCCCCCTCTTCAAAGGGGGGGACACTCTTGACCCAAACTGCTACAGACCTATATCTATCCTACCATGCCTTTCTAAGGTCTTCGAAAGCCAAGTCAACAAACAGATTACCGACCATTTTGAATCTCACCATACCTTCTCTGCTATGCAATCTGGTTTCAGAGCTGGTCATGGGTGCACCTCAGCCACGCTCAAGGTCCTAAACGATATCTTAACCGCCATCGATAAGAAACATTACTGTGCAGCCGTATTCATTGATCTGGCCAAGGCTTTCGACTCTGTCAATCACCACATCCTCATCGGCAGACTCAACAGCCTTGGTTTCTCAAATGATTGCCTCGCCTGGTTCACCAACTACTTCTCTGATAGAGTTCAGTGTGTCAAATCTGAGGGTCTGTTGTCCGGACCTCTGGCAGTCTCTATGGGGGTGCCACAGGGTTCAATTCTTGGACCGACTCTCTTCTCTGTATACATCAATGAGGTCGCTCTTGCTGCTGGTGAGTCTCTGATCCACCTCTACGCAGACGACACCATTCTGTATACTTCCGGCCCTTCTTTGGACACTGTGTTAACAACCCTCCAGGCAAGCTTCAATGCCATACAACTCTCCTTCCGTGGCCTCCAACTGCTCTTAAATACAAGTAAAACTAAATGCATGCTCTTCAACCGATCACTACCTGCACCTACCCGCCTGTCCAACATCACTACTCTGGACGGCTCTGACTTAGAATACGTGGACAACTACAAATACTTAGGTGTCTGGTTAGACTGTAAACTCTCCTTCCAGACCCATATCAAACATCTCCAATCCAAAGTTAAATCTAGAATTGGCTTCCTATTTCGCAACAAAGCATCCTTCACTCATGCTGCCAAACATACCCTTGTAAAACTGACCATCCTACCAATCCTCGACTTTGGCGATGTAATTTACAAAATAGCCTCCAATACCCTACTCAACAAACTGGATGCAGTCTATCACAGTGCAATCCGTTTTGTCACCAAAGCCCCATACACTACCCACCATTGCGACCTGTACGCTCTCGTTGGCTGGCCCTCGCTTCATACTCGTCGCCAAACCCACTGGCTCCATGTCATCTACAAGACCCTGCTAGGTAAAGTCCCCCCTTATCTCAGCTCGCTGGTCACCATAGCATCTCCCACCTGTAGCACACGCTCCAGCAGGTATATCTCTCTAGTCACCCCCAAAACCAATTCTTTCTTTGGCCGCCTCTCTTTCCAGTTCTCTGCTGCCAATGACTGGAACGAACTACAAAAATCTCTGAAACTGGAAACACTTATCTCCCTCACTAGCTTTAAGCACCAACTGTCAGAGCAGCTCACAGATTACTGCACCTGTACATAGCCCACATATAATTTAGCCCTATCAACTACCTCTTTCCCAACTGTATTTAATTTATTTATTTATTTTGCTCCTTTGCACCCCATTATTTTTATTTCTACTTTGCACATTCTTCCATTGCAAAACTACCATTCCAGTGTTTTACTTGCTATATTGTATTTACCTTGCCACCAAGGCCTTTTTTTGCCTTTACCTCCCTTCTCACCTCATTTGCTCACATTGTATATAGACTTGTTTATACTTTATTATTGACTGTATGTTTGTTTTACTCCATGTGTAACTCTGTGTTGTTGTATCTGTCGAACTGCTTTGCTTTATCTTGGCCAGGTCGCAATTGTAAATGAGAACTTGTTCTCAACTTGCCTACCTGGTTAAATAAAGGTAAATAAATAAATAAATAAATGGAACAGAGAACTTTCAGGAAAAACAGCACTTCCGGGTTTGGATTTTCCTCAGGTTTTCTCGTGCAATATCAGTTCTGTTATACTCACAGACAATATTTTGACAGTTTTGGAAACTTTAGAGTGTGTTCTATCCTAATCTGACAATTATATGCATATTCTAGATTCTAGGCCTGAGAAATAGGAAGTTTCATTTGGGTACGTTTTTCATCCACACATCAAAATACTGCCCCCTACACTCAAGAGGTTTTAACTGACTTGCCTAGTTAAATGAAGGTGTAAAAGGTGTCCAAAACTTGAAATCGTCCCTCTTTAATCGCCCATTCCGATCAATCGGTTGATCTCTACTCTACACTGAATAACTCAGATAATATTTCCTATGCTTGCTAGGACAAACGGTGAGCAGGACGTTCGCGGAGGAGACACAGAGAGACAGGGTGGGCATGGTGCTTGCTACAAGCTACTAGCAATGATGTCTAGTATATGTAGCTAGCTAGGTTAGATACGTTAGCTAGCTAGCTAGGCAACACGTTTTAAGAGATGAGTAAATGGACATCTACTAAAATCATTCTGGTCTAACATAAATAATATATGTATGTATATACTGTATATACACTACCGTTCAAAAGATTGCTTGTTTTTGAAAGAAAATCAAAATTTTTGTCCATTTAAAATAACATCAGATTGATCAGAAATACAGTGTAGATATTGTTAATGTTGTAAATTACTATTGTAGTTGGAAACTACAGATTTTTTAATGGAATATCTACAAAGGCTTACAGAGGCCCAATATCAGCAACCACACTCCTGTGTTCCAATGGCATGTTGTTTTTGCTAATCTAAGTTGATCATTTTAAAACCATCATCATCATTTTAAAATGTATCATTAGAAAACCATTTTGCAAGTATGTTAGAGCAGCTGAAAACTGTTGTCCTGATTAAAGAAGCAATAAAACATGCCTTCTTTAGACTAGTTGAGTATCTGGAGCATCAGCATTTGTGGGTTTGATTACAGCCTCAAAATGACCAGAAAAAAATAACTTTCTTCTGAAACTCATCAGTCTGTTCTTGTTCTGAGATATGATGCGAGAAATTGCCAAGAAACTGAAGATCTCGTACAACACTGTGTACTACTCCCTTCACAGAACAGAGCAAACTGGCTCTAACCAGAATAGAAAGAGGAGTGGGAGGCCCCGGTGCACAACTGAGCAAGAGGACAAGTACATTAGAATGTCTGGTTTGAGAAACAGACGCCTCACAGGTCCTCAACTAGCAGCTTCATTAAATAGTACCTGCAAAACACCAGTCTCAACGTCAACAGTGAAGAGGCGACTCCGGGATGCTGGCCTTCTAGGCAGAGTTGCAAAGAAAAAGCCATATCGCAGACTGGCCAATAAAAGATTAAGATGTGCAAAAGAACAGACACTGGACAGAGGATGTGCGCTCAAACACATCAGTGCGCAGATATGGAGGTCCTGGGCTGGCGTGGTTACACGTGGCCTGTATTTGTGAGGCCGGTTGGATGTAATGCCAAATTCTCTGAAGTGACGTTGGAGGCGGTTTATGGTAGAGAAATTAACATTTAATTATCTGGCAACAGCTTTGTTGGACATTGCTGCAGTCAGCATGCCAATTGCACACTCCCTCAACAATTGAGACATCTGGGGCATTGTGTTGTGTGACCAAATTTTAGAGTGGCCTTTTATTGTCCCCAGCACAATGTACACATGTGTAATGATCACGCTGTTTAGTCAGCTTTTTGATATGCCACACCTGTCAGATGGATGGATTATTGTGTCAATAGAGAAATGCTCACTAATAGGGAGTTAAATAAATTTGTGGACAAAATTTGAGAAAATACACTTTTTGTTGCGTTTATATTTTTGTTCAGTATATACAGTGCCTTCGGAAAGTATTCAGACGCCTTGACTTTTTGAAAATGTTGTTACGTTAAAGCCTTATTCTAAAATGGATTAAATTGTTTTTCCCCCCTCATCAATTCACACACAGTACCCCATAGTGACAAGGCAAAAACAGGTTTTTAGAAATGTTTGCTAATTTATTAAACATAAAAAATCTGAAATATCACATTTACATAAGTATTCAGACCCTTTACTAAGTACTTTGTTGAAGCACCTTTGGCAGTGATTACAGCATCAACTCTTGGGTATGACGCTCAAAGCTTGGCACACCTGTATTTGGGGAGTTTCTCCCATTCTTCTCTGCATATCCTCTCAAGCTCTGTCAGACTGGATGGGGAGCGTGGCTGCACAGCTATTTTGAGGTCTCTCCAGAGATGTTCAATCAGGTTCGGGCTCTGGCTGAGCCACTCAAGGACATTCAGAGTCTTTTCCCGAAGTCACTCCTGCGTTGTCTTGGCTGTGTGCTTAGGGTTGATGTCCTGTTGGAAGGTGAACCTTTGCCCCAGTCTGAGATCCTGAGGGCTCTGGAGCAGGTTTTCATCAATGATCTCTCTGTACTTTGCTCTGTTCATCTTTGCCTCCTGACTAGTCTCCCAGTCCCTGCCGCTGAAAAACATCCCCACAGCGTGATGCTGCCACCACTATGCTTCACCATAGGGATGGTGCCAGGTTTCCTCCAGACGTGACGCTTGGCATTCAGGCCAAAGAGTTCAATCTTGCGGGCTGTCATGTGCCTTTTACTGATGAGGAGCTTCTGTCTGGCCACTCTACCATAAAGGCCTGATTGTTGGAGTGCTGCAGAGATGGTTGTCCTTCTGAAAGTTTCTCCCATCTCCACAGAGGAACTTTAGACCTCTATCAGACTGACCGTCAGGTTCTTGTTCACCTCCCTGACCAAGGCCCTTCTCCCCCGATTGCTCAGTTTGGCTGGGCGGCCAGCTCTAGGTTGAGTCCTGGCGGTTCCAAACTTCTTCAATTTAAGAGGGATGGAGGCCACTGTGTTCTTGGGGACCTTCAATTCTGCAGACATTTTTAGTACCCTTCCCCAGATCTGCGCCTCGACACAATCCTGTCTCATTCACAAATGAATGCAACTGTTTTTAGTCTTTGCTGTAATAAAGGCTTTACAAAATAACCCGTTACAACAGACTCTCTGGTAAGCTTATAATGTATTTAGTGTTGTTTACGTTGTTCCAAACAGCCAATCAATTGGTTGAAAGAGCATACCACTCTTGGTCGACCAAGATTTTTTTGTCGGGGATAGCCCTGTTGAATATTAAGTTGTTTCATATCGACAACAAACATTTGAGTAATGCACAATTAAAACATCACAAATCATGTTATTAAGGATTGTGCCTTCTGAAAGTATTCATACCCCTTGACATATTCCACATTTTGTTGTTGTGTTATTGGCTTACACACAATACCCCATAATGTCAATGTGGAATTATGTTTTGGGAATTTATGCAAATTAATAAAAAATGAAAAGCTGAAATGTTTTGAGTTAATAAGGGAGAGGATCGTTACCTGTCTGATGGTAGACAGCTTGGTCAGCAGTAGGCTTGGGCGGTATACCGTATCTACTTTTTATTTGACTATATTTGTAGCTACTCTTTAAGTGAATACCTGCAGTCAACTTGTGCAATACTTGTGCAATAGGAGATAAAGCAGATTGTGTTCTTCATTTCACCCGTCACATTATTTTATATTATGATGAAGTTTATCGTAGTTCGCCAGAACAGTTGAGCCAGTCACGTGCTTGTTTGTAAACAGCACAACGGGAGAAAGCAGGAGCTGGTGAGACCATAGCATTCTATATCAATCAGTGATTCTCGGTGTGCCGACTTTAATTCATTTGTAAAAATTCCCCAAAAATAATTACACACTGATATTATGGGGTATTGTGTGTAAGCCAGTAACTCAACAACAAAATGT
This sequence comes from Oncorhynchus mykiss, assembly GCF_057628025.1. Lineage (NCBI taxonomy): Eukaryota > Metazoa > Chordata > Actinopteri > Salmoniformes > Salmonidae > Oncorhynchus > Oncorhynchus mykiss. The sequence goes on along the minus strand of NC_143044.1, from coordinate 23,376,524 downwards.
GCAGTAAGTCATGGTGTATTTATACTTTCTGGATGATGAAGTTACACATAATTCACCACTAAATGTTTGCCATCAGATATCTTATAAAAAGCTCTGGATGAGTTGTGTACAGTTGCCATTTTTTCCCTCTGCTTCCTACTAGTGTTTTTTCCCTCTATCACTACCATGGTGCTATCCTCAGATAATAGCATTGTTTGCTTTTGCCGAAAAGCCTTTTTGAAATCTTACATGTTGGCTGTATTCACAACAAGTGTAGCTTTAATTTGCTATCTTGCATGTGTGATTTCATGAAAGTTAGATTTATATAGTAATTCATTTGAATTTGGCTCTCTGCAATTTCACTGGCTTTGACCAGGTGGGACACTAGCGTCCCACATATCCCAGAGAGGTTTAACTAGCTTGTCCTGCGTTGCATATAATCAATGCGGTGCCTGTTAATTTATCATCGAATCACAGTCTACTTCAACTTCGCCAAACAGGTGATGATTTAACAAAAGCGCATTCGTGAAAAAAGCACAATCGTTGCACAAATGTACCTAACCATAAACATCAATGCCTTTCTTAAAATCAATGCACAGAAGTATATATTTTTAAACCTGCATATTTAGTTAAAAGAAATTCATGTTAGCAGACAATATTAACTAGGGCAATTGTGTCACTTCTCTTGCGTTCAGTGCAAGGAGAGTCAGGGTATATGCAGCAGTTTGGGCCGCATGGCTCGTTGCAAACTGTGTGAGGACCATTTCTTCCTAACAAAGACCGTAATTCATTTGCTAGAATTTTACATAATTATGACATAACATTGAAGGTTGTGCAATGTAACAGCAATATTTAGACTTAGGGTTGCCACCCATTCGATTAAATACGGAACGGTTCCGTAGTTCACTGAAAGAATAAATGTTTTGTTTTTCAAAATGATAGTTTCTGTATTTGACCATATTAATGACCAAAGGCTTGTATTTCTGTTTGTTAATTTATATTATAATTAAGTCTATGATTTCATATTTGATAGGGCAGTTTGACTGAGCGGTGGAAGGCAACAGCAGGCTTGTAAGCATTCATTCAAACAGCACTTTCCTGCGTTTGCCAGCAGCTCTTCGCAATGCTTGAAGCACAGCGCTGTTTATGACTTCAAGCCTATCAACTCCTGAGATTAGGCTGGCAATACTAAAGTGCCTATAAGAACACCCAATAGTCAAAGTATGTGAAATATTAATGGTATAGAGAGAAATAGTTGACGCGTCATCATTCCTATAATAACTACAGCCTAAAACTTCTTAACTGGGAATTTTGAAGACTCATGTTAAAAGGAACCACCAGCTTTCATATGTTCTCATGTTCTGAGCAAATATTTTTTTAATATTTTTTTATTGAACCTTTATTTAACTAGGCACTTAAACATTCCATTTTTTACATGGCACATATTGCATATTTAATTTCTTCTCCAACACTGTGTTTTTGCATTATTTAAGCCAAATTGAACATGTTTCATTATTTATTTGAGACTAAATAGATTTTTATTTATGTATTATATTGAGTTAAAATAAATGTGTTCATTGTTCATTCAGTATTGTTGTAATTGTCATTATTACAAATATATATATAAAAATTGTCCGATTAATCGGTATCGGCTTTTTTTGGTCCTCCAATAATCGGTATCGGTATTGGCATTAAAAAGTCATAATCTGTCGACCTCTTCTTGAATTTGACAAATTTTACTTGGGAAGGTCAATAAAGTACATATTTGTGTTTTTACCAAGAGCAAACTCTGCATTTGAACACTGAATCCTAAATAATTACTCCACATTCTTGTCTTGACATACGTCACTGTTTTGAGCCGACTTTCCGTGGACTTTGAACGGGGCACCCGGCTCATGCCTGGGAGGCCGCCCGGTTTTCAATCTCCGCCCACCCGGGCCAGCTTAATCGGATCCCCTCATTGTAATATCGCTGTAACTCTCAGCTACAGGAATAGTTGGTTAAGAGAGCACACAAGTCCTACATCCCAATTCTCCACCCTTCTCTTATGCTTTGTACTTTCAAACTCCTCATCGTGGAAGTATGCAAGTTCACACTTCGGGATAAGGGAGGAGAATCGGGACAGAAATCAGCAACATGACTTTGTAACATGTCCAACTAATTTGAGTACTGCCTATGAGGAGAAAGGGTGCTCCACACACAGTCTGTTCAGTGTGTGACACAATGTGTCTTTGAGTTGCACAATCACTGTCAAGTAATGACTTGTCATGACTTGCAAACATTCAGTACTCAGTAGTTACCTCTATGCTTCCAACCTCTGCCTCCTATCTATCCAGGTAGTAGAACTTAATAAGGGATACTTATTTGTCAATGTTCTACATGAGTTTATCGCTAAGTTTAGATGCCCTCCAGTGTTGTCCGCCACTACTCTCCCACAGCCACATCTGGAACTCCTAAACAAACAGACACACAGACATGCTGACACAGAGAGACAGACAGAAAGAGAGACACACAGAAAGAGAGACACACAGAAAGAGAGACACACAGTGTGAGAGTTGTGCCCAAAAAATAATCAAAAGCGAAACAAAATGTTCTATTGTACATGTGATGTTACACTATATAGTATGATCGTAGGCTTGGGAGGTATACAGATTGTCATACCTTCATACCGACATTGTGCCATACTGGGATATTTGGTAATACCGGCACTGAACACAAGGGTTGCTGTTTTCAAACCCCACTGATACTCTGTAATTCAAAGGTTAGCAATGCTAACAAGTACATTTCAAATCCCATAGAGAATGCTAAATAAATGTTAATGAACGCATTGCAAACATTTTATACAGTGTCTAAACTATACAAGTAAGTAACTCAAAAATGCTACTCACAGTTCTCTGCACACACAAAAGACAGCAAGGCTCATGATCCAGGAGGGGATTCTCTGCTGTTACCAATCGAATCCTTGATTTTGGAAGACGTTTACCACTTAGCTAGATAGCTAACTAGCTACTAAATTAGCAAACCAAAAGCACAACTTCAGAGCATTTAGTACACTTTAGACAGTTAACTTAATAAGTTATAAGACACCTAGCTGGCAAACATTTAGTTGAATTCCATACTGTAATTAGATTTGATTTGATCACATGGGGCATGCTGCCCAACAGTGAGTGATTCACAAGGCTCCGGTCTCTCTCATTGTGTGCTTGTAAACAAACACCATGTGACTGGGGACTATCGGTAAGCTTCATAATGAAAAATTATGTGACAGGTGAAATGAATAACGCAATCTTCTTTATTTTCTAACGTATTAGACAAGCTGACTGCAGGTATTTATTAAAGTAGCTACAAATAATGAAATGTCAAAAACAAATTCTATGAAATAGTTTCAACGGTATTGACGGTATTGAAAAAACATCCTGTGTCTTTTTCCAAATACCTCAGTATACGGTATATTCCCTTGTTTTTGAATAGCGAAATACTGTTAGTGATCCCCCCTACAGTAACATTAGTGCATCAAAATAAATAACCATGCTAGTTAAACAGCTAATTGTTTCAATAAACCTTCAAAATACCTTAAGCAAGCTAGCCAGGGCCAGTGGGCATTAGCCAGTAACGTTAGCCAGTAGTGCCTCTTCATAGCCAGCTAACTACTAGCTACATTTAATAGCCAATTAGCCGTATTAGCTACTAGTAGCTCCCCGTGTTCCCTCCACTGAGCTTTATAGTCCCCTCCCACAAACTCCTCACACACACTGGCTGTTCCTCTTCTTCTGTGGGGTTTCACATTGGCTGTTGTTGCTGGGACCGCCTAAAAACACGCCACATCAATACAGCTACAACTGAAAGTGACTGTTGCCAGAAGGCACAGGCAACCTCTTCCACCTCACGTTACCGAAACTTTGCCCACATTGTTGGACTGACAATCAACAGAAGTCTAAAACGATAACGCAAATAAACTAAATTACAAAATGAAGCGACATTTCTAGACATCTTTGAAAAGCGAGTCAGGTAAATAGCTTTTTTTTTGTCTTAAAGGGGCAGTGTTGTTTTTTGAGACAGGCTTGAATAAGCTAAGTAGCCAATAGGCAGAGGGCACATTTGTCTGATTCTCTGTAATAATGGTATGGGAACAATAATGCATTTTCTTTTGTAAAGTGGTTTCTTGCATCAAACAACACAACAGCATTTTAAGTCATCTCTTTGTCATAAGGACAAGTGAAGAAACAGCGTAATGCTAAAAAAAATCTAATGGAATGTAGGCCTACATTGAACACCACACATTGGCTGCTACTGTAGGCTGAATGATAGAACAGCTATTTCCATGGTAAAATGTAATGGGATACATTTACTCCGTTGTTTTTGATGGAAGGCGTACATTATGATCAAATAGCCACAGTAGACTACTTGACCACTATCTGAAACTGTAACTTAAAGCGAGTACAGCCTTAGTGTTCACAGTAAACGCTGGAAGTTGCACAGAATTTACACAACGTTCAAGTTTGCGCTCAGCAGAGATTACATTTGCTCAGTGCCCAAAAACTTTTGAGGGAACATTGCTCACAGTTACGGTTTCACTTTTCAGAATTAGAAGTGTGTGTGCAGGGTATGCATATTGTAAAGAAAGGATGTTAGAGATAACACATCTGCTCTATGTGGGATTAGACCTCACAACCTTTGAACTATGAGCCAATTGTTTTAGCAGACTGTGCCACCAACCAATTGTTGCAGATAAGAAAAAAGACATCAAATTGACATGAACACCATTGTCATCTATTTCTTGTTATGATGGATGTAGCTAAGAATATAAACATATTATAGCCTATGGTTTTCTTCTTCTTTGTAAAAACACAGATTTGTATGAAACGGTAAGCAAGAACATTGAATTTGGTCATATGTGGAAATGTGCCTTACTGCCTTTTGAATTTTGTAGTGTAGTCAAGGAAGCATCATTCAAAATATATTGTCAGTGACACACTCCACTTACCAAGACCAATACCAAATAAGGCACACCGGCACCTGCTTTTATAGTAAGCCTTGAAGTGGTACCACCCAGCACATTTAGAATGGAGTGTATTTCATACTGAACCCCTCCCTTGAGATGGCGTAGAGGCACCTCTACATCACGATTTCAATGGTGAATACAGGTGAAACACTCTTATAAGATATGGAAAATGCAATATAATGTATGACATAGGTACTAATAACTGCCCATAACTCATACACACACCTTCCATCTGATAAACTAAAAAGAAAACCATTAAAATGCCAATATGGTTTATCTTATTTTTTTTTGACTCTCCATGTGACTGACCACTGCTGTTCCGACACTGGATTTCTGTGACAAGTTTCTTATCAGGGGTAAACTATCTATCTCGTTTCCCTCGTTTGAAGGCGTGTTGTGTTGAGAGAGAGGGAATTGAATAGGCGTGTTGCCAGCCTGCTTCTATAGAGCCAGGCCCATTCTTCAGCCAGCTCTTGAAGGCGGGAGGAGAGGGAAGAACATGAGGAAAGGAGGAGGGGAGCCAAGGTATTTCCTTTTGCTGAGGAGGAGCAATAGACAGAAGAGAAGTTGGAGGAGATGAGGGAGCGACAAAGGGAGGGGAAAGATAGAGAATAAGTGGTAGGGCGATGAAGAAATGGGTTAGAGAGGGAGGAACTGGTGGTGAACGAGGAGGAAGAGGAGGAGCAGGAGGAGAGAGAAAGACAGGGAGGAGGGGCAGAAGAGGGAGGGAAAAATGGTGGTTGTACCACGTGGATGATAATTGTATTGGTGTTGTGCTCCTGTCAGACTGTCAGTGTAAATCTGTTTGACGGGTCACTTTGTAAATCATTATGAAGCCTAAAAGCCTTTCTATTGGATTCCAGAGGAAAAAGCTGCTGTATGTTTCCTTTGTACCATGATGATGGCAATGGTCATGTTGTTTGATTCTGCCCATATGGCTGCAAGGTTATTATTAGCTATATAGCTTTTATTTTTCTTTACTCTTCTCTTCTCTCCTGCTTTCTTCACAAAAGAGGGAGTAGAGTAATTCAGTCAATGTTTGGACATGTGCACTACAGTTTATGAAGCTTTTGTTTTTGTGATTTTATCTTGCTTGTGTTGCTATGCTCAATTGAGGCGTTTTCACCCGGACTATGTACAAAATAAGGTTGTCTGAAATGGCACCCTGTTCCCTTTATAGTGCACTATTCTTTTACCAGGACCCTTGCTCTTCCCTCTGCGTCGGTGGGTCAGCTGAGGTGAAAACCAGCAGTCAGTGCTTGAGGATTATCTAAACTCTGTTTCACTTTCTGGCCAAAAAGGCTTCAACCGGACGGGATCATGACAGAGAACATTACGTCCTACACAATAATGAAGCTTGCATGGCATAGTATGCTGTTTGATCAACATCATCTTCTCTATCTCTCTCACTCTCTCTCTCTCTCTCTCTCTCTCTCTCTGTTCTCCCTCTCCCTCTTGCATGCGCACTTCCTAGCACTATCCTTTCTCCCCTCCCGTCTCTATCTTCCTACTGTCTTCTCTGCCATTCCCCCCTCTTTCTCTTTCTCTCTCTCTCACCCCGCTCCGACCTCTCCTCTGGTGCCAACAGCATTGTTTGTGGACGGCAGACATCAGTAATACACTGTCCTTGCTCTGATCTGAGGCTCTGAAGCTGGAAGCACTGCGGTCAAGCAGAGTAGCATCAGATAGTTCAGACACACAGCAGAGCGATGAAATGATTGCCACCCTTGATAAAGATTAGCAAAAAGTACTGTATACTCAGGAAAAAGGGGAAATTGCTCAGAGAAAGACATTTTGTTTAACAAGTAATACTTTTTTCTCTCAAAAAGGTAGGGGTCAAAATGATTGACACCCCTGTTTTCAATACCTTTCAGTCCATCACCATGTGAGGATAACAGCACTGAGCCTTAAAACATATATTTGTATTTGTTGGAGAACACATTGTGGAGGGATATTAGACCATTCCTCCATACAGAATCCTTCCAGATGCTTGGTATTCTTATGGACTGCCCTCTTCAATTAAAACTGCAGGGTTTCATGTCTGGAGACTGAGATGGTCATTGCAAAATGTATTTTTTTGTGTGTCAATTAACCATTTCTTTGTGGATAATTTGTTTGTAATTGTTTTTTTCAGTAATAATAAAACAGTGACAGCGTACATACAGACATACCAAGCCACACACAGGACAATAACAAAAAACAACAACAACAACAAAACACTACAAATACTACAGCCAGAATTATGGGTTTATATTGTGGCTAATCAAAATCATATCTCAAACTAGGGATTAGATGGAGAAAATTCAGCATATAATATGGTCAAAAGCTGAATACTCTCCTTATTTTGGATTTTATGAAGGAGATAGCTGAGGACCAGGTGGATATTTTAGTGGCTTTAGCTCTGTGGATTATTGCAGTGAACCTCTCAAGGGTTAAGATGTCCATATAGTAGTAGATCCACAGAGTGTTCAAGGGAGACTCCTGATCAAATCATGCTTTCAAAATGGCCTTATTTGCTGAAGTAAGCGCAGCCATTATTAGATATAACTTTTTGGAGCTTAGACAGATAGCTGAAGTATCTCCAAATAGGAGTAGGCCAGGACATTTGGGGAAAAAACAAAGTGTTGGAGAAGAAAGTAAAAGTGCAATATGTACCATGTAAGAAAGCTAACGTTTAGGTTCCTTGCTCAGAACATGAGAACATATGAAAGCTGGTGGTTCATAAGAAGTTTTAGGTTGTAGTTATTATAGGAATTATAGGACTATTTCTCTCTATACCATTTGTATTTCATTAACCTTTGACTATTGGATGTTCTTATAGGCACTTTAGTATTGCCAGTGTAACAGTATAGCTTCCGTCCCTCTCCTCGCTCCTACCTGGGCTCGAACCAGGAACACAACGACAACAGCCACCCTCGAAGCAGCGTTACCCATGCAGAGCAAGGGGAACAACCACTCCAAGTCTCAGAGCGAGTGACATTTGAAACGCTATTAGCGCGCACTAGATAGCCATTTCACATTGGTTACACCAGCCTAATCTCGGGAGTTGATAGGCTGGAAGTCATAAACGGCTGCTGGCAAACGCACGACTGTGCTGTTTGAATGAATGCTTACGATCCTGCTGGTGCCTACCATCGCTCAGTCAGACTGCTCTATCAAATCATAGACTTAGTTATAACATGATAACACACAGAAATATGAGCCTTAGGTCAATAATATGGCCCAATCCGGAAATTATAATCTTGAAAACAAGACGTTTAGTGAAATTTCAGTGAAATTACGTATTTTATCTAACGGGTGGCATCCATAAGTCTAAATATTCCTGTTACATTGCATAACCTTCAATATTATGTCAGAATTACGTAAAATTCTGGCAAATTAGGCGGCCCAAACTGTTGCATATACACTGACTCTGCGTGCAATGAACGCAAGAGAAGTGACACAATTTCACCTGGTTAATATTGCTTGCTAACCTGAATGTCTTTTAGCGAAATATGCAGGTTTAAAAATATATACTTCTGTGTATTGATTTTAAGAAAGGCATTGATGTTTATGGTTAGGTACACATTGGATCAACGATACGCAACACAATGATTATATGCAACGCAGGACACGCTAGATAAACTAGTAATATCATCAACCATGTGTAGTTAACTAGTGATTATGATTGATTGATTGATTGTTTTTTATAAGATAAGTTTAATGCTAGCTAGCAACTTACCTTGGCTTACTGCATTCGCGTAACAGGCAGTCTTCTCATGGAGTGCAATGTAATCAGGTGGTTAGAGCATTGGACTATTTAACTGTAAGGTTGCAAGATTGAATCCCCCGAGCTGACAAGGTAAAAATCTGTCGTTCTGCCCCTGAATGAGGCAGTTAACCCACCGTTCCTAGGCCGTCATTGAAAATAAGAATTTGTTCTTAACTGACTTGCCTAGTTAAACAAAGATGAAAAAAAGGTGTAAAAAAATGACAAATAAAAAATCGGCCAAATCGGTGTCCAGAAATACAGATTTCCGATTGTTATGAAAACTTGAAATCGGCCCTAATTAACCGGCCATTCCGATTAATCGGTCAACCTCTAATTTGAACTTTCCAGGATGGTTCACCCCCCTCCCCCAATAGCAAGCAATGTAATAGCTGGCAATGCAATCCAAGCCCTGGGCGGCATGCCAAATACCTGAAGCTGCTGATGGCAGAGCAGTACCAGATATCAGTTTCAATTCAATTCATTTCAAAGGGCTTTATTGGCATGAGAAACATATGTTTACATTGCCAAAGTAAATGGAATAGACAATAAACAAAAGGGAAATAGTCTGTAAACATTACACTCAAATTACAAAAGTTTAAAAAGAATATAGACATTTCAAATGTTACATTTTTGTCTGTGGAGTGATATCTCTCTGTTTCTCTCTCTCTCTCTCTCTGAGTAGCATCAGCTAGTTCAGACACAGTAGAGACCTGTCAGTACAAGAAAATATTGGTAGCAACCCATTACCTTGTACTGGAACAAGCAGAATGTACAGTATGAACCATTCTTCCCTGAGTATTTGCATTGTACCTTCATTCAAATGGGCAATAGTCACAGCACAAACCAACTTTAGTTGCTTGTTGTCTGTAGGCAGGAGTGTGTGTTATGTGTAGGAAGTCACTGTCACTGACTGCCTGACTGACTGCCTGCTGCGTGACTGACGACTGATTGTGGCCCATCTTTGATAACTACCGAAGGGTCTCTTTTTTAAGATTCACCAGTATATATTAAACAAATTGAACTGACAGTTTTACACCATTTCATAACATTTATCACAAAAAATATCTGCAATAGATACAGGAAAAGGAGAAAAGCCTTTGATTTGACAGTTACATTATAGTAAGCCAGAGGCCATACCAGTGTTGTTACAAAGTGAAACATTTGAATAAAATAGGAAGAGTATTTAATGACTGTTGGCAGATTGTGGTAGGAAGAGGTGGGTGTAAGTTAGAATGCAGACAGCACCCCTCTGCCAATTCTGACACCTCACATAACCTCACATAATGTGAAAGAGAACTGCTTCACCAAATTCCCTTTTTGTCAAAGCATTATGAAAGTATAGGCCAATGCATTGTATTATATATATATATATATATATATATATATACAGTGCCTTGCGAAAGTATTCGGCCCCCTTGAACTTTGCGACCTTTTGCCACATTTCAGGCTTCAAACATAAAGATATAAAACTGTATTTTTTTGTGAAGAATCAACAACAAGTGGGACACAATCATGAAGTGGAACAACATTTATTGGATATTTCAAACCTTTTTAACAAATCAAAAACTGAAAAATTGGGCGTGCAAAATTATTCAGCCCCCTTAAGTTAATACTTTGTAGCGCCACCTTTTGCTGCGATTACAGCTGTAAGTCGCTTCTATCAGTTTTGCACATCGAGAGACTGACATTTTTTCCCATTCCTTCTTGCAAAACAGCTCGAGCTCAGTGAGGTTGGATGGAGAGCATTTGTGAACCGCAGTTTTCAGTTCTTTCCACAGATTCTCGATTGGATTCAGGTCTGGACTTTGACTTGGCCATTCTAACACCTGGATATGTTTATTTTTGAACCATTCCATTGTAGATTTTGCTTTATGTTTTGGATCATTGTCTTGTCGGAAGACAATCTCCGTCCCAGTCTCAGGTCTTTTGCAGACTCCATCAGGTTTTCTTCCAGAATGGTCCTGTATTTGGCTCCACCCATCTTCCCATCATTTTTAACCATCTTCCCTGTCCCTGCTGAAGAAAAGCAGGCCCAAACCATGATGCTGCCACCACCATGTTTGACAGTGGGGATGGTGTGTTCAGCTGTGTTGCTTTTACGCCAAACATAACGTTTTGCATTGTTGCCAAAAGGTTCCATTTTGGTTTCATCTGACCAGAGCACCTTCTTCCACAGGTTTGGTGTGTCTCCCAGGTGGCTTGTGGCAAACTTTAAACGACACTTTTTATGGATATCTTTAAGAAATGGCTTTCTTCTTGCCACTCTTCCATAAAGGCCAGATTTGTGCAATATACGACTGATTGTTGTCCTATGGACAGAGTCTCCCACCTCAGCTGTAGATCTCTGCAGTTCATCCAAAGTGATCATGAGCCTCTTGGCTGCATCTCTGATCAGTCTTCTCCTTGTATGAGCTGAAAGTTTATAGGGACGGCCAGGTCTTGGTAGATTTACAGTGGTCTGATACTCCTTCCATTTCAATATTATCGCTTGCACAGTGTTCCTTGGGATGTTTAAAGCTTGGGAAATCTTTTTGTATCCAAATCCGGCTTTAAACTTCTTCCCAACAGTATCTTGGACCTGCCTGGTGTGTTCCTTGTTCTTCATGATGCTCTCTGCGCTTTTAACGGACCTCTGAGACTATCACAGTGCAGGTGCATTTATACGGAGACTTGATTACACACAGGTGGATTGTATTTATCATCATTAGTCATTTAGGTCAACATTGGATCATTCAGAGATCCTCACCGAACTTCTGGAGAGAGTTTGCTGCAGTGAAAGTAAAGGGGCTGAATAATTTTGCACGCCCAATTTTTCAGTTTTTGATTTGTTAAAAAAGTTTGAAATATCCAATAAATCCAATATATATATCCAATCCACTTCATGATTGTGTCCCACTTGTTGTTGATTCTTCACAAAAAAATACAGTTTTATATCTTTATGTTAGAAGCCTGAAATGTGGCAAAAGGTCGCAAAGTTCAAGGGGGCCGAATACTTTCGCAAGGCACTGTATATATATATATAGGGATGGGTATCGTTAAGATTTTAACGGTATTACTACTCTTATCGATACTGCTTATCGATCCGGTACTTTAATGGTATTCTTATCGGTTATTTTTGCTATTTTTTTACGGAAAAAACAAAACAAATTACGAACAGAATTAACATTGCTTTATTTTCTGAAATGTAAAACAAATTAAATAAACAATATTTTCCTGCAAAAGGAAAGACAGTGGTATAGAGCAACACAGGTGGGGCCTGCAGGTAGGCTGCAAAATGACTAACAGTTCTTAGAAGTTCTTCTGGAGAAAGATCAACATATTTGACTTCTCTGGCAGAAGTTTGGACCTCTCCTGGCTCATTGTGTTCCCTGCAGTTGAAAATACCCCCTCGCTAGGGGTGGAGGAGGCTTGAGCACAGAGGTGGCTTGTTGCAATGTTTGTGAGGAGGGCCAGAGTAGCTCTCTTCTCCCACCACCACATCACAGGATCTTCAGCCATGTGGATGGGAGGCAGGCCTTTGTAGAGCTCCACCTCTAGGTCAACACGCTCGCTGAGGGTGAGGGACGAGGTGTCCTGTTGGATCGTTAACCTCAACTCCCTGTCCTCCTCTGAGAACCGCTCCTCCAAGGCACTCCTTGTTTTGTTCAATGGAGGTACTGTCTCCTCCATTTCCTCTCCTTCTCCTGCCCTGGTGTGGATTACTTTCTGTTTTACACTGCCCTGGTGTGGATGACCTTCTGTTTTACACTGCCCTGGTGTGGATGACCTTCTGTTTTACACTGCCCTGGTGTGGAGGACCTTCTGTTTTACACTGCCCTGGTGTGGATGACTTTCTGTTTTACACTGCCCTGGTGTGGATGACCTTCTGTTTTACACTGCCCTGGTGTGGATGACCTTCTGTTTTACACTGCCCTGGTGTGGATGACTTTCTGTTTGACACTGCCCTGGTGTGGATGACCTTCTGTTTTACACTGCCCTGGTGTGGAGGACCTTCTGTTTTACACTGCCCTGGTGTGGAGGACCTTCTGTTTTACACTGTCCTGGTGTGGATGACCTTCTGTTTTACACTGTCCTGGTGTGGATGACCTTCTGTTTTACACTGCCCTGGTGTGGAGGACCTTCTGTTTTACACTGCCCTGGTGTGGATGACCTTCTGTTTTACACTGCCCTGGTGTGGAGGACCTTCTGTTTTACACTGTCCTGGCTTGTGTAGTGCACTGTAACGGTGAGATAGTGGTCCTGACAGAGGCGGGTCCACCTGTCTGATGTGATGGCCAGTTTTGGCACGTCCTTCTGCGCAGCGATTACATTGTCCTTTTCTACACCATACCAGGTAGGAATTAATATGTCACTGAGGTAACTCCCGGAGGGAGGTGTATATTTGGGTTTGAGTGCCTTGTTCATCTTCCTATGGTAAAAAATATAGTTTTCATGTGATGAATTATCCTTATTGAATTATTGTGTTGTTGTGTATTGTATTGTGGAGTGATGGGACTCGCATACAACTCTTTTATACTACTATATCCTAAACATGAATACAACTCAATATATACTGACAGACTGTTACCTAAAGCCCTTGGATTCCACTGTTGCAAAGGGATGTAGGCCTTTCACTATGAACTTGGTTAAGGCTAGGTGGCACTCATTCATCCTCTCCTCAGTCATCCTCCCACTAGCTGCCAGTGTGAAGGGGCTTTGGGCTTGTCTTTGGCTTGGACCAGCGGTATTAGAGGGAGGAGTGGGTTGGTTCATTGTAGCTGCAACTTTAACAAAAAAGTAGCAAAATCTTTAAATGGGTGATTGAATTTATGAACGCACCAATAGCTAAACAATCAGCTGGCTAATGGTCACATTTGATCATGAACCCATGTTCTCATAATTTAGTTAACCCCGTGTGTGGGCTCTAGGCTGCTAGCAACATACCTAACGTAGATCGGGCAACGAGAGATGAACTACGAGCTAGGCAGTCAAAAACTGTGCTTTTCTCTGCCTATACATGATGCACTTTCAATAGATGTTTGGACAAATTGCTAGCGTTGCTGCCCTTACAAGAAATAGTCTTGTTGCACTTGTGACAACGAGCATTGTCAGCATCGACTCTGGTGAAGAGCAACCACACTTTTGGCCATAGTGGAGTTTGGAGTGTGACTGTTTGAGGTTGTGGACAGGTGTCTTTTATACTGATAACAAGTTCAAACAGGTGCCATTAATACAGGTAACGAGTGGAGGACAGAGGAGCTTCTTAAAGAAGAAGTTACAGGTCTGTGAGAGCCAGAAATCCTGCTTGTTTGTAGGTGACCAAATACTTATTTTCCACCATAATTTGCAAATAAATTCATTAAAAATCCTACAATGTGATTTTCTGGAATTTTTTTCCTCATTTTGTCTGTCATAGTTGAAGTGTACCTATGGTGAAAATTACAGGCCTCTCTCATCTTTTTTAAGTGGGAGAACTTGCACAATTGGTGGCTGAGTAAATACTTTTTTGCCCCACTGTAGTTGTATAATGCAGTTATTAGTCACGAAGTTAACGTTTTAATGGTGGAAGTCAAAGTAAGCTAACAGTTCACAACACAAAACATGAAATAAAGCTATGAAGCATTAATTGTTTTCGCATCAGGTTTGCCTGGAGCTACAACTTTAGCATAACGTTTGCTTATCAACCACCAACTGATTTAATATTGCTATTGTTTAATACGTTTGTTTAACGATCCAAAGCGGTACATCTAAAGCAGTGGTCGCCAACCGGTCGATCTTCAAGGCATTCTTAGTCGATCACCAAATATTTCTGTAGAAAAGCCAACGAACGATAAAGGCTTGCACACCTTTTTTAAAAATCGTGTTGAGCTGTTTCCGGTAGGTGCACTTGATTCAAAAGTCCTGTGCACCGGGTAAGCAAAGTATTCCCATGGTACAAACTCCGCCTACCGGCAAATCTGTGACTAAATCGAGTGCACCAACTGCGCCGCCCAATTGGATAGCTCATATCACCGTGGCTGCAGAGCTTCCATGACCCTGGTCACAGCCAAGTTAAATAGTCTACTAGTCTACATAAGATTGAATAACTTTTAAAACCATGACCACAGAGGGACTGTCAACGAATACAGCAGAGTTGCTGTTTTTATGAGTGAGTTCATGTTTAAGTTTATATTTAGCACGGCCATTGTTTTTATTCAACACTATTACAAAATGCTCTTCTCCGTACTTCCACTCAGGCTGCAGCTGAGTAGCCAAGTATCGAAAGCCCTGCGTTGTATTATTATTAGCAGCTTGTCGTGTCGATTTTAATATTAAGGAATATTTAACTTTCTCTGGTCAGAGGAACAACATGAATTTGTGCATGAAGCAAATGTGTTGCGACTCGAGTTTCGCCATCAGGTGGAAGACCGTGTCCCCTCTCTCTGGTCAGTCTCACCGGAGGAAAGGAAGGAGAGAGCAGGTGGAAGACCGTGTCCACTCTCTCTGGTCAGTCTCACCGGAGGAAAGGAAGGAGAGAGCAGGTGGAAGACCGTGTCCACTCTCTCTGGTCAGTCTCACCGGAGGAAAGGAAGGAGAGAGCAGGTGAAAGACCGTGTCCACTCTCTCTGGTCAGTCTCACTGGAGGAAAGGAAGGAGAGAGCAGGTGGAAGACCGTGTCCACTCTCTCTGGTCAGTCTCACCGGAGGAAAGGAAGGAGAGAGCAGGGACCGTGAGAGGCAGTTGGGAAAAATAGTTTTGAACGGTCATCCAACTCGGAATTCCAAGTCGGAAACTCTCGAGCTCCGACTTTTCGACCTGAAGATCACTGACGTCGTGATTTGACCTGGTTGACCATCAGATGCAGGTACCATCAGTCCAGTGCCTCACAAGTGCTAAACCAACTGATCTATTTTGTTATCATAGCTCGAGTTTTGAAATATAATATGGTCTGATTAACAATATTGACAGGCCAATCATATAGCCAATATGCTGTGCTAATGTATTAAGCTTACTGTCCTAACCTCATTCCTAAAAAACTGTTGTGAGTTTAATGTAAAAACAAACAAAAAAATCTGAGCAGTAGATCTCAGCTTGCTTTTTGACTGCGAAAGTGATCTTGACTCATAAAAGGTTGGTGACCACTGATCTAAAGCATGGGAATATCCTTGTAAAATATGTGTTTGGCTTTGATCTGTGTTTCTGATCAGAAAGATCTAAAAGCCTATTATAATTCAAAACCCAGTAGGGACATTTTGATAATCACATCTCTTGATTCAACATTTCATAATGGATTTATGTACTGTATGTAATCTTCTATGAGTCAATAGAGGAACCCAGATAAAAGTAATCAAACAGTGAATAACACGTTAAAGCTTTCTACAGGGATGCTGGCCAATATTGACACCTAATGCTTCCGACAGTTGTGTCAAGTTGGCTGGATGTCCTTTGGGTGGTGGACCATTGTTGATTCACACGGGAAACTGTTGAGCATGAAAAACCCTGCAGTGTTACAGTTCTTGACACACTCAAACCGGTGCTTCTGGCACCTACTACCGTTCAAAGGCACTTAAATATTTTGATCTTGCCCCTTCGCCCTCTGAATTGCACACATACGCATTCCATGTCTCAATTGTCTCAAGGCTTCAAAATCCTTTTTTAATCTGTCTCCTCCCCTTCATCTACACTGATTGTGGATTTAACAAGTGACATCAATAAGGGATCATATATTTCACCTGGATTCACCTGGAGCAGGCGTTCCTAATGTTTATACATTCAGTGTATATCGGTAACTCCTTTCCCCCTCAAAATGAACGTCTTCATTTTGTTTAGTTAATGTCATGATACTCACATCTCTTGACTCAACAATTCTGAATGGAGTCATGTAGTGTTGTAGTACTCCAGTTTGGTCTCCAGACCACATATTGAGTGTCTCGGTCTCGGATGCATTTTTATTCGGTCTTGACTCAGTCTCAACAATTTCACTCCCCAATTTCGTGATATCCAATTGGTAGTTACAGTCTTGTCCCATCACTGCAACGCAGCTACGGACTTGGGAGAGGCAACGGTCGAGAGCCATGCGTCCTCTGAAACACAACCGTGCCAAGCCGCAATGAATCTTGACACACTGCTCGCTTAACCCAGAAACCAGCCGCACCAATGTGTCGGAGGAAACACAGTCCAGCTGGCGACCGAAGTAATTTTGCCGGCGCCCGGCCTGCCACAAGGAGTCACTAGAGAGTGATGGGACAAGGAAATCCCAGCTGGCCGGCCAAACCCATGATCCCTTATTGATGTCACTTGTCAAATCCACTTCAATCAGTGTAGATAAAGGTGAGAAGACCGGTTAAAGGATTTTGAAGCCTTGAGACAATTGAGACATTGATTGTGTATTTGTGCCATTCAGAGGGTGAATGGGCAAGACAAATCATTTAAGTGCCTTTGAACGGGGTATGGTAGTAGGTGCTACCGGTTTGTGTCAAGAACTGCAAAGCTGCTGGGTTTTTCACGCTCAACAGTTTCCAGTGTGTATCAAGAATGGTCCACCACCCAAAGGACATCCAGCCAACTTGACACAACTGTGGGAAGCATTGGAGTCAACGTGGGTTAGCATCCCTGTGGAACGCTTTCGACACCTTGTAGAGTCCATGACCCAACAAATTCAGCTTGTTCTGAGGGCAAAATGGGGGGGGGGGGGGGGGGGGGGGTAGTGCAACTCAATATTATGAAGGTGTCCTTAATGTTTTGTACACTTAGTGTATAGGGAATCAGGTGCCATTCAGTCACAGCCTGTAACATTTGTTTAGTTAGCGTCATGGAAATGATGGAAATGAGATAGAGATTAGATGTATGGTAGTTGCCTCTAGCAGTGTTTGTTATCTAGCGAAATGCTAAGTGAGTTGTGAAGCGGCTGTGGCGTTTAGTTGGCCGGATGCCCAACGCCAACCCTTTGACGGCGGTTCTGTGGTGAGGAGAAACGTATTGGACCCTATGTCAACCCTTCAATGGCTCTATGATGATGAGAAAGGTACTGTATATAGATTACATTTACACTATAACTAACAGGTATCAATATTGATGCTATTTGCATACGCTCGTTTCCCAAGAGGCCAGAGTGGAGGAACTGAATAATATTGTAATATTTTACTGTTGCTGTTATAATGCATTTTGAGTCAGTTGAAATGTTCATACATGTACATAGATATACATAACATATTAAAAGCCTACAATAACCATAAGACATTATAAAAGTCCATTCATGCTAATTATCTTTCAAATATTCATTTCAATATCTCACGGTTAGTTGGTTAGGACCGCCAAACTCTCTCAAAAGTACCTATCAAAAGCATCTGTTAGAGACAGACTGGGTAGAGTGGTGAATGAGACGAGACCCTCACTTCCATAACAGAAGCCACTCTCCTGCCCTCTTGTTATTCTCTCTTCTCTTCCTCACAAGGAGTGTCACTACTCTATCTCTCCTCATATCGACTGGCTACCCGATTGCCTGCTTAATCTGCTCACAAGTCAACGGTGAAGGATATTGTTGCCGAGTGTCTTCAAACCCTGTTCAGAGGCTGAGTACTAACCAGAAGGTTTTTGTTTTGAGTAGAAATGAAAATGTCTACTTCTCAGTCTCTTTTGGTAGCTGCCGTCACTGCTAGCTATTGATACTCAGTTAGCCCACGCTGCAAGACTTAGGCTAACATGACTAGCTTGCGGTGATACAGTTTTTCCATAACTGTTGTGTAAACTCTAATGGGAGCACGTTGCTTACGCAGTCTCTAAACTTTTTTCTTGTCCTGGGACGTGTTCTATTGTGCTTTAAAATACTTTCACAGCAGCTATTAGCCACCGAAAAGCGTGGAGATGTAATATTTCTCCTTCTTTCTGCAATACGGAAGTTGGCCATATCCCCAATTGTGAGATATTCAAAACAAATAATTGAAAGAGAACTTAAGGTTACTTGCGGAACCCCGGTTCTCTGATAATATGAGTGCGATATTTCACTGCATTCCCCTGCTTGCAAGAGGAAGAGAAGCATGCTTGAGAATAACCAGAAGGCGGGAGAGTGGCTCCTTTTATGGAAGTGAGGGTCTCGCCTCATTTGCCACTCTACCTGTCAGTCTCCAACAGATGCTTTTGATTGGTACTTTCAAGAGAGTAGGCTGTCCTAGTGAACCCTCCCATGTGGGATATGTCACTCATGATATCAGAGAACCGGGGATACGCAAGTAACCTTATGCTATAACATTTGAATAATACAGGTATGCTGCTGTTGTGTAATCCAGTACCTTACTTAAGAATAGTTTCAAGCCAAGGCCTATCTATGTTCTACTGTTTTCAGTGTGGATGCAAGGCGTCACAGATGTTAAGATTAGTACGCCTCACCTCAATTGACCAATGAGGCCATTCACGGTCACTAAATACTCTACGAACATTAACGCTATAAATGAATCCTAAATGGTACCCTATTCCCTTTAGAGTGCACTACTTTCAACCACGGCCCATAGGGGAATAGGGTACCAATTGGGACGCAGTCTATAGCCCTGTTCTCTGTTCTCATTTCATCAGATAACATGTACTGAACAAATATTAGGCTAGGCTTACTGTGTACATCCATTTCCACAGCTTACACTGCCAGTGTATACAGTGTGTCATGAAAGATTACTCTTTCACAGCCTATCTTATGTGTGTTTACCGCCCATTCGTGTCGGGCTAATGGTTGTTTGTGGGGTTGTCATTGTCTTCGCAACACTCCTTTCAAATACAAATACTGTCAAATACAAATACTGTAAATATATTCAACACAAGTTTCTTGTCAGATCTGTCTAAATACCGTAGCCTATTTAGTCTACATTTCTTTATCGTTTCTGTCTGTTTTGTTCAAAGCGATGTCTTTTCAGATGTAGCCTGTACAGTATCCAGAAGTGTCAGGCCCAGTACCGTTCCTCTACCCATGATTCTCTCTCTCTCTCCTCTCTTTCTCTCTCCCCTCGCTCCCCCCCCCTCTCTCTCACTCTCTCTCTCATGTTCTCTCTCTCCCATCTCCCCCTCTATCTCTCTCTCTCTCTCTCTCTCTCTCTCTCTCTCTGTGTCCTCTTTTTCTCTCTCCCCTCGCTCCCCCCCTCTCTCTCTCTCACTTTCTCTCTCTCCCATCTCCCCCCTCTCTCTCTCTCACTCTCTCTCTCACGTTCTCTCTCTCCCATCTCCCCCTCCCTCTCTCTCTCACTCTCTCTCACTTTCTCTCTCTCCCATTTCCCCCCTCTATCTCTCACTCTCTCTCTCAGTGTGTCCTCTCTGGGCCCATGTGGCTGAAACTCAGCAGGCCGGAAAATCTGTTTTATACAGATGGCTGGCAAGGTCGGGTGGAGGGAGGGAGGGAGAGAGGCAGAGAGAGAGTTAGAGGGAGAAAGAGAGAGAGGGAGAGAGAGGGAATGAGAAAGAAATAGGGAGGGAGAGGGACAGAGAGAGGGAGAGACAGAGAGAGAGAAACAACTTGTTCTTTACCTCTTCTACCCTCCCTGCCACTGCAGCCTTTCCCTCCATGCTGCCACCCGTCACTTGACTGCGGTTAAAATCAAATAAAAGCCAGTCAGTGGCTGGCTGCTGGCCTGGCGCCCGGCCAACACACAGATTACTGGCCCAAGGAAGGCTGTCAAACCATCTAGACGGGTGATTAGTACTACTCTATCATTCCTCATCATTTAGCCAGCCTGCCCTGTGTGCTGGGATTTATCTCTCTGTGTCCCGGGATTTATCTCTGTGTCCCAAACCTATTCCCTAGTGTATTATTTTTGACCAGGGCCCTATGGGGTCCTGTTCCAAATGAGTGCACTATGTGTCAAAAGTAGTACACTATAGGGAACAGGGTGTCTTTGGGACACAGACTCTGTCTGACCCACTGGGTTTGGAATGTAGGCCTACTGAGGGCTATGCCGATGTGCGCTTGGGTGGAGTCAGATGTTTTAGAGCAACATGCACCTTTCAGTAACATGATACCCTGGCTGTTCCATGTGTTCATAGACTCCCGAATAGCAACAATTTTCTTGTTGTTGTCTTCCCATTTCTGGGTAAAAGCAAATTAGAAAAACGTTGAAGCATCACCACTGTTAGCTAATTTAATAGAAAACCAACTAATAAGAATAATACTAGCTACATGTAGGCCTAATGAAAGTTTAGGATTGTTTTACATGACCTCATTTTGTTCTTGCCAGTTGGCTGTACAGGAGGTACACTACCTGGCTAAAAACAGCCTTTTAGCTTCCCACATGTACCCCGTGTGAAATAAGTTTTAGAATGAAATAATATGCCCTGGCAAATATTATTATACTTGCCAGTGTAACCTACAACATTATCCCAGTTTGAAGTACTGCTTAAATGTATTCGCTCCCATATCAGCTGAAAGTAGAATCTCATAATCAGAACAAAATTGGCTAGCAGCTGTTTTTACAGCTACAATCACATAGTTATTACTTCTAAACAAAATACCTTTCAGGGAGGATTCTTATCAAGCTAAAATGCTGTTTGGTTTATTGTTTGAACAGTCACTGAGATGCATAGCCTATATATCAGATCAAGGCCCCAAGTAAGTTTGGTTTAGTTTCATTGCCTACACAACACAACTCGTCCCCCACAGAAGCGCAAGGAATTCTCCATCCCGTTCCAATATTTGAGCGGAAACAAAACCCTTTCACCGCGAGTAACGTAGACAGGACTACGTACTACAAGGAGTTGGCTATTTTGTGACGATAAACATCATTCACGTACTGCGCTACGGTCCAAATCGTCCGTTTGCACAAGGTTCCTTGCTTTACTGTAAATAATATCACTA
Organism: Oncorhynchus mykiss; assembly: GCF_057628025.1. Classification (NCBI taxonomy): domain Eukaryota; kingdom Metazoa; phylum Chordata; class Actinopteri; order Salmoniformes; family Salmonidae; genus Oncorhynchus; species Oncorhynchus mykiss. The sequence goes on along the minus strand of NC_143044.1, from coordinate 23,355,005 downwards.
CTATA